>NW_024058248.1:0-62048 GCF_016432855.1 Salvelinus namaycush
CATATGTCTCTATAACCTGTTAGTTCATGTCTCTATAACCTGTTAGTTCATATGCCTCTATAACCTGTTAGTTCATGTCTCTATAACCTGTTAGTTCATATGTCTCTATAACCTGTTAGTTCATATGCCTTGTCTCTATAACCTGTTAGTTCATATGCCTTGTCTCTATAACCTGTTAGTTCATATGCCTTGTCTCTATAACCTGTTAGTTCATATGCCTCTATAACCTGTTAGTTCATATGTCTCTATAACCTGTTAGTTCATATGCCTCTATAACCTGTTAGTTCATATGTCTCTATAACCTGTTAGTTCATATGTCTCTATAACCTGTTAGTTCATATGCCTTGTCTCTATAACCTGTTAGTTCATATGCCTTGTCTCTATAACCTGTTAGTTCATATGCCTTGTCTCTATAACCTGTTAGTTCATATGCCTCTATAACCTGTTAGTTCATATGTCTCTATAACCTGTTAGTTCATATGCCTTGTCTCTATAACCTGTTAGTTCATATGTCTCTATAACCTGTTAGTTCATATGTCTCTATAACCTGTTAGTTCATATGTCTCTATAACCTGTTAGTTCATATGTCTCTATAACCTGTTAGTTCATATGTCTCTATAACCTGTTAGTTCATATTCCTTGTCTCTATAACCTGTTAGTTCATATGTCTCTATAACATGTTAGTTCATATGTCTTGCAACTGTGATATGGTCTCATAGACTAGACGTAACGTAGTAAACGCAAATTCGGCACACTCAAATTAGTATGATAAGTTACGTTTGGTATGGTTACATAAGTTTTAAGAAAAGCAGAAACAAAACTAGGGGTGGTTGGGTCGGGATAGATGGGGATAACAGGAACATCTGGCAACTCAAAGGTTGCGAGTTTGAATCTCATCAGGGACAACTTTAGCATTGTGAAAATGGTGCCGACAGAGACCGCTGACTTGCTTCTAGCTCTTTGGAAACTTTGCAGTATTTTTTTTTATGTATTATTTCTTACATTATTAATCCAGAAAATGTTTTGTGTTATTACATACAGCCGAGAATCAAAAAATGCTGTCACTAGCACATTAGAGGCTGCTGCCTATAGACATAGACTAGAATACACTAGTCACTTTAAAAAAAAATACATATCTGGCATTACTCATCTCATATGTATATACTGTATTCTATACTATTCTACTGTATCTTAGTCTATGTATTACTCATCTCATATGTATATACTGTATTCTATACTATTCTACTGTATCTTAGTCTATGTATTACTCATCTCATATGTATATACTGTATTCTATACTATTCTACTGTATCTTAGTCTATGTATTACTCATCTCATATGTATATACTGTATTCTATACTATTATACTGTATCTTAGTCTATGCATTACTCATCTCATATGTATATACTGTATTCTATACTATTCTACTGTATCTTAGTCTATGCCTCTCTGACATCGTTCGTCTATATATGTATATATTCTTAATTCCTTTACTTAGATTTGTGTGTATTGGGTGTGTGTTGGGAAATTGTTAGATATCACTTGTTAGATATTACTGCACTTTCGGACTAGAAACACAAGCATTTCAACACACCCACAATAACATCTGCTGAACACGTGTATGTGATCAATAACATCTGCTGAACACGTGTATGTGATCAATAACATCTGCTGAACACGTGTATGTGATCAATAACATCTGCTGAACACGTGTATGTGATCAATAACATCTGCTGAACACGTGTATGTGATCAATAACATCTGCTGAACACGTGTATGTGATCAATAATATCTGCTGAACACGTGTATGTGATCAATAATATCTGCTGAACACGTGTATGTGATCAGTAACATCTGCTAAACACGTGTATGTGATCAATAACATCTGCTGAACACGTGTATGTGATCAATAACATCTGCTGAACACGTGTATGTGATCAATAACATCTGCTGAACACGTGTATGTGATCAATAACATCTGCTGAACACGTGTATGTGATCAATAACATCTGCTGAACACGTGTATGTGATCAATAACATCTGCTGAACACGTGTATGTGATCAATAACATCTGCTGAACACGTGTATGTGATCAATAATATCTGCTGAACACGTGTATGTGATCAATAATATCTGCTGAACACGTGTATGTGATCAATAACATTTGATTTAATTTGACTTTTTTACTGCTTTTTAGCTACATTGCAAATACTTAGAATGATAGTTAACCCTTCCCCTAACCTTTACCCTTTAACCCTTCCCCTAACCTTTACCCTTTAACCATTCCCCTTCCCCTAACCTTTACCCTTTAACCATTCCCCTTCCCCTAACCTTTACCCTTTAACCATTCCCCTTCCCCTAACCTTTACCCTTTAACCATTCCCCTTCCCCTAACCTTTGCCCTTTAACCATTCCCCTTCCCCTAACCTTAACCCTTTAACCTAACTCTAACCTAAACCCTTTAACCTAACTCTAACCTTAACCCTTTAACCCTTTAACCTAACTCTAACCTTAACCCTTTAACCCTTTAACCTAACTCTAACCTAAACCCTTTAACCTAACTCTAACCTAAACCCTTTAACCTAACTCTAACCTTAACCCTTTAACCTAACTCTAACCTTAACCCTTTAACCCTTTAACCTAACTCTAACCTAAACCCTTTAACCTAACTCTAACCTAAACCCTTTAACCCTTTAACCTAACTCTAACCTTAACCCTTTAACCTAACTCTAACCTAAACCCTTTAACCTAACTCTAACCTTAACCCTTTAACCCTTTAACCTAACTCTAACCTTAACCCTTTAACCCTTTAACCTAACTCTAACCTTAACCCTTTAACCCTTTAACCTAACTCTAACCTAAACCCTTTAACCTAACTCTAACCTTAACCCTTTAACCTAACTCTAACCTAAACCCTTTAACCTAACTCTAACCTAAACCCTTTAACCCTTTAACCTAAACCCTTTAACCTAACTCTAACCTTAACCCTTTAACCTAACTCTAACCTAAACCCTTTAACCTAACTCTAACCTAAACCCTTTAACCTAACTCTAACCTAAACCCTTTAACCTAACTATAACCTTAACCCTTTAACCCTTTAACCTAACTCTAACCTAAACCCTTTAACCTAACTCTAACCTAAACCCTTTAACCCTTTAACCTAACTCTAACCTTAACCCTTTAACCTAACTCTAACTCTAACCTTAACCCTTTAACCTAACTCTAACTCTAACCTTAACCCTTTAACCCTTTAACCTAACTCTAACTCTAACCTAAACCCTTTAACCTAACTCTAACCTAAACCCTTTAACCTAACTCTAACCTAAACCCTTTAACCTAACTCTAACCTAAACCCTTTAACCCTTTAACCTAACTCTAACCTAAACCCTTTAACCTAACTCTAACCTAAACCCTTTAACCCTTTAACCTAATTCTAACCTAAACCCTTTAACCTAACTCTAACCTTAACCCTTTAACCTAACTCTAACCTAAACCCTTTAACCTAACTCTAACCTAAACCCTTTAACCTAACTCTAACCTTAACCCTTTAACCTAACTCTAACCTAAACCCTTTAACCCTTTAACCTAACTCTAACCTAAACCCTTTAACCTAACTCTAACCTAAACCCTTTAACCCTTTAACCTAACTCTAACCTTAACCCTTTAACCCTTTAACCTAACTCTAACCTAAACCCTTTAACCTAACTCTAACCTAAACCCTTTAACCTAACTCTAACCTAAACCCTTTAACCTAACTCTAACCTAAACCCTTTAACCCTTTAACCTAACTCTAACCTAAACCCTTTAACCTAACTCTAACCTAAACCCTTTAACCTAACTCTAACCTAAACCCTTTAACCCTTTAACCTAACTCTAACCTAAACCCTTTAACCTAACTCTAACCTAAACCCTTTAACCCTTTAACCTAACTCTAACCTAAACCCTTTAACCTAACTCTAACCTAAACCCTTTAACCTAACTCTAACCTTAACCCTTTAACCCTTTAACCTAACTCTAACCTAAACCCTTTAACCTAACTCTAACCTAAACCCTTTAACCTAACTCTAACCTTAACCCTTTAACCTAACTCTAACCTTAACCCTTTAACCCTTTAACCTAACTCTAACCTAAACCCTTTAACCTAACTCTAACCTTAACCCTTTAACCCTTTAACCTAACTCTAACCTAAACCCTTTAACCTAACTCTAACCTTAACCCTTTAACCCTTTAACCTAACTCTAACCTAAACCCTTTAACCTAACTCTAACTCTAACCTTAACCCTTTAACCTAACTCTAACCTTAACCCTTTAACCCTTTAACCTAACTCTAACCTAAACCCTTTAACCTAACTCTAACCTAAACCCTTTAACCTAACTCTAACCTAAACCCTTTAACCTAACTCTAACCTAAACCCTTTAACCTAACTCTAACCTAAACCCTTTAACCCTTTAACCTAACTCTAACCTTAACCCTTTAACCTAACTCTAACCTAAACCCTTTAACCTAACTCTAACCTTAACCCTTTAACCCTTTAACCTAACTCTAACTCTAACCTTAACCCTTTAACCTAACTCTAACCTTAACCCTTTAACCTAACTCTAACCTTAACCCTTTAACCTAACTCTAACCTAAACCCTTTAACCTAACTCTAACCTTAACCCTTTAACCTAACTCTAACCTTAACCCTTTAACCTAACTCTAACCTAAACCCTTTAACCTAACTCTAACCTTAACCCTTTAACCCTTTAACCTAACTCTAACCTAAACCCTTTAACCCTTTAACCTAACTCTAACCTAAACCCTTTAACCTAACTCTAACCTAAACCCTTTAACCTAACTCTAACCTTAACCCTTTAACCTAACTCTAACCTTAACCCTTTAACCTAACTCTAACCTTAACCCTTTAACCCTTTAACCTAACTCTAACCTAAACCCTTTAACCTAACTCTAACCTTAAAGGGCCCTTTAACCCTTCCCCTAACCTTTACCCTTTAACCCTTCCCCTAACCTTTACCCTTTAACCCTTTAACCTAACTCTAACCTAAACCTCTTAACCCTTTAACCTAACTCTAACCTTAACCTCTTAACCCTTTAAACGAACTCTAACCTTAACCCTTTAACCCTTCCCCTAATGCCTAAAATGACATACCCAAATCTAACTGCCTGTAGCCCCAGGCCCTGAAGCAAGGAAATGCGTAGTCTTGGTACCATTTGAAAGGAAACACTTTGAAGTTTATGGAAATGTGAAAGGAATGTAGGCGAATATAACACAATAGATCTGGTAAAAGATAATACAAAGAAAAAAACAGCTGTTCTTATGTATTTTTTTGTACCGTCATCTTTGAAACGCAAGAAAAAGGCCATAATGTATTATTACAGCCCAGGTGCAATTTCGATTTTAGCCACTAGATGGCATCAGTGTATGTGCAAAGTTTTAGTCTGAACCATTGCATTTCTGTTTAAAATGTTGTATCAAGACTGCCCAAATGTGCCTAATTTGTTTATTAATAACTTTTCATGTTCATAACTGTGCACTCTCCTCAAACAATAGCATGGTATTATTTCACTGTAATAGCTACTGTAAATTGGACAGTGCAGTTAGATTAACAAGAATTTCGTTTTTCTGCCAATATCAGGTATGTCCATGTCCTGGGAAATGTTCTTGTTACTTACAACCTCATGCTAATCAAATTAGCCTACGCTCAACCGTCCTGTGGATAATGCCACTTTAATAATGTTTACGTATCTCATATCATATGTATATGCTGTATTTTATACCATCTATTGCACCTTGCCTATGCCACTCAGCCATTGCTCATCCATATATTTATATGTACATATTCTCAGTCATCCCTTTTAGATGTGTGTGTGTATTAGATAGTTGTTGTGAATTTGTTAGATATTACTGCACTGTCGGAACTAGAAGCACAAGCATTTCGCTACACTCACATTAACATCTGCTTACCATGTAAACATCTGCTAACCAATAAAATTAGATTTGACTCAGCAAACTGGATGCAGTCTATCACAGTGCCATCCGTTTTGTCACCAAAGCCCCATATACTACCCACCACTGCGACCTGTATACTCTCGTTGGCTGGCCCTCGCTACATATTCGTCGCCAGACCCTCTGGCTCCAGGTCATCTATAAGTCTTTTCTAGGTAAAGCCCCGCCTTATCTCAGCTCACTGGTCACCATAACAACACCCACCCATAGCACGCGCTCCAGCAGGTATATTTCACTGGTCATCCCCAAAGCCAACACCTCTTTGGCTGCCTTTCCTTCCAGTTCTCTGCTGCCAATGACTGGAACGAATTGCAAAAATCGCTGAAGTTGGAGACTCATATCTCCCTCACTAACTTTAAGCATCAGTTGTCAGAGCAGCTTACCGATCGCTGCAGCTGTACACAGCCCATCTGTAAATAGCCCATCCAACAACCTACCTCATCCCCATGTTGTTATTTATTTACTTTCTTGCTCTTTTGCACACCAGTATTTCTACTTGCACATCATCATCTGCATATCTATCACTCGTGTTAATTTGCTAAATTGTAATTACTTCGCCACTATTGGCCTATTTATTGCCTTACTTCATTTGCTCACACTGTATATAGACTTTTCTATTGTGTTATTGACTGTGTTTATCCCATGTGTAACTCTGTGATGTTGTTTTGTCACACTGCTTTGCTTTATCTTGGCCAGGTTCGTAGTTGTAAATGAGAACTTGTTCTCAGCTGGCCTACCTGGTTAAATAAAGGTACAATTAAAAAATGTATAATAATAATTTGATTTGATTTGATTTGGACTAGCCAAACACACTGTACTACTTCTATTGTCCACTAGATGGTAGTCACTAGCCAAACAGTCTGTACTACTTCTATTGTCCACTAGATGGTAGTCACTAGCCAAACACACTGTACTACTTCTATTGTCCACTAGATGGTAGTCACTAGCCAAACACAGTGTACTACTTCTATTGTCCACTAGATGGTAGTCACTAGCCAAACACAGTGTACTACTTCTATTGTCCACTAGATGGTAGTCACTAGCCAAACACACTGTACTACTTCTATTGTCCACTAGATGGTAGTCACTAGCCAAACACAGTGTACTACTTCTATTGTCCACTAGATGGTAGTCACTAGCCAAACACACTGTACTACTTCTATTGTCCACTAGATGGTAGTCACAAACACACTGTACTACTTCTATTGTCCACTAGATGGTAGTCACTAGCCAAACACACTGTACTACTTCTATTGTCCACTAGATGGTAGTCACTAGCCAAACAGACTGTACTACTTCTATTGTGCACTAGATGGTAGTCACTAGCCAAACAGACTGTACTACTTCTATTGTGCACTAGATGGTAGTCACTAGCCAAACAGACTGTACTACTTCTATTGTGCACTAGATGGTAGTCACTAGCCAAACAGACTGTACTACTTCTATTGTGCACTAGATGGTAGTCACTAGCCAAACAGACTGTACTACTTCTATTGTCCACTAGATGGTAGTCACTAGCCAAACAGACTGTACTACTTCTATTGTGCACTAGATGGTAGTCACTAGCCAAACACAGTGTACTACTTCTATTGTCCACTAGATGGTAGTCACTAGCCAAACACACTGTACTACTTCTATTGTGCACTAGATGGTAGTCACTAGCCAAACACAGTGTACTACTTCTATTGTCCACTAGATGGTAGTCACTAGCCAAACACACTGTACTACTTCTATTGTCCACTAGATGGTAGTCACTAGCCAAACACAGTGTACTACTTCTATTGTCCACTAGATGGTAGTCACTAGCCAAACACACTGTACTACTTCTATTGTGCACTAGATGGTAGTCACTAGCCAAACACAGTGTACTACTTCTATTGTCCACTAGATGGTAGTCACTAGCCAAACACACTGTACTACTTCTATTGTCCACTAGATGGTAGTCACTAACCAAACACACTGTACTACTTCTATTGTCCACTAGATAGTAGTTACTAACCAAACACAGTGTACTACTTCTATTGTCCAGTAGATGGTAGTCACTAGCCAAACAGACTGTACTACTTCTATTGTGCACTAGATGGTAGTCACTAGCCAAACACACTGTACTACTTCTATTGTCCACTAGATGGTAGTCACTAGCCAAACACACTGTACTACTTCTATTGTCCACTAGATGGTAGTCACTAGCCAAACAGACTGTACTACTTCTATTGTCCACTAGATGGTAGTCACTAGCCAAACACACTGTACTACTTCTATTGTCCACAAGATGGTAGTCACTAGCCAAACACACTGTACTACTTCTATTGTCCACTAGATGGTAGTCACTAGCCAAACACACTGTACTACTTCTATTGTCCACTAGATGTTAGTCACAAACACACATGCTCTATCAATGGTACAACATTTCAAGTCCCATTGTTTAGGAAATTAACAAATCGTCAAGGACTGAAGATATAGATTAGGCAAATAGTATCACAATAGTTTAATTAATATTTATATTTAATATTAATAGTTAATGTCTTAGTTTTTAGCCTTTAACAAATATCTCAACTTGGAAAAGCGATGTAAAATCTCTGGTTAAAATAAAGGATAAATAAAATACTGTGAATGGAGTATGTGTAGATTACAGTTTCAGACAGAAGGCTAAAGGGTAAATCATGTTATGCCACCTCAGGGGGGAACTCTGACTCAAAGGGCTTTTCTTTCTCTCGTCAGCCCAGCCAGAACAGAGAGAGGAGTGATCACAGAAGGCTACAGTAAACGTGGCAGCAGTGATTAGGACACAGCCAGGAGCCAGGAGACCAAACTGCTGCTGTTTTCTTTCTATTTGTGGAGCTCTCTGTCTTTGTTTAAACGCTGTCTTATTTTAAAGTCTGTGTTATTTTAAACCTTTGAAAACCAAAAGGTCACAATCACCCTTCATCCCTCCCTCCCTCTCCCAATGCATATCTCCCTCTCTCTCTCATTCATCCCTCTCTCGCTACTCTCTCACTCCCTCTCTCCTTACCTCATTCATCCCTCTCTCGCTACTCTCTCCCTCCCTCTCTCCTTACCTCATTCATCCCTCTCTCGCTACTCTCTCTCTCACTCCCTCTCTCTCTACCTCATTCATCCCTCTCTCGCTACTCTCTCCCTCCCTCTCTCCTTACCTCATTCATCCCTCTCTCGCTACTCTCTCACTCCCTCTCTCCTTACCTCATTCATCCCTCTCTCGCTACTCTCTCACTCCCTCTCTCTCTACCTCATTCATCCCTCTCTCGCTACTCTCTCCCTCCCTCTCTCCTTACCTCATTCGCTACTCTCTCACTCCCTCTCTCTCTACCTCATTCATCCCTCTCGGTATTCTCTCACTCCCTCTCGCCCTATCTCATTCATCCCTCTCTCCCTCCCTCTCTCCTTACCTCATTCATCCCTCTCTCGCTACTCTCTCCCTTCCTCTCTCCTTACCTCATTCATCCCTCTCTCGCTACTCTCTCTCTCACTCCCTCTCTCATTACCTCATTCATCCCTCTCTCACTACTCTCTCACTCTCTCTCTCTCTACCTCATTCATCCCTCTCTCGCTACTGAGTTCAACTCAATTAAATTCAAGGGACTTTATTGTCATGGAAACATATGTTAACATTGCTAAAGCAAGTGAAGTAAATAATAAACAAAAGTGAAATAAACAACAAAAATGAACAGTAAACATTACACTCACAGAAGTTTCAAAATAATAATAACATTTCAAATGTCATATTATGTATATAAACAGTGTTGTAATGATGTGCAAATAGTTTAAAGTACAAAAGGGAAAATTAATCAACATAAATATGGGTTGTATTTACAATGGTGTTTGTTCTTCACTGGTTGACCTTTTCTTGTGGCAACAGGTCACAAATATTGCTGCTGTGATGCACACTGTGGAATTTCACCCAGTAGATAAGGGAGTTTATCAAAATTGGGTTTGTTTTCAAATTCTTTGTGAATCTGAGGGAAATATGTGTCTCTAATATGGTCATACATTTGGCAGGAGGTTAGGAAGTGCAGCTCAGTTTCCACCTAATTGTGTACTCTCTCTCTCCCTCCCTCTCTCGCTACTCTCTCCCTCCCTCTCTCCTTACCTCATTCATCCCTCTCTCAATACTCTCTCCCTCTCTCCTTACCTCATTCATCCCTCTCTCGCTACTCTCTCCCTTCCTCTCTCCTTACCTCATTCATCCCTCTCTCGCTACTCTCTCACTCCCTCTCGCCCTACCTCATTGATCCCTCGCTCGCTACTCTCTCCCTCCCTCTCTCCTTACCTCATTCATCCCTATCTCGCTACTCTCTCCCTTCCTCTCTACTTACCTCATTCATCCCTCTCTCACTACTCTCTCCCTCCCTCTCTTCCTACCTCATTCATCCCTCTCTCGCTACTCTCTCACTCCCTCTCTCATTAGCTCATCCATCCCTTTAATGGAAGCCTCCAACATAATCCAGGTAGAATCAGGAATTCCCCAGGACAGCTGTCTAGGCCCCTCACTTTTTTCAATCTTTACTAATGACAAAAGATAAAGTAAAGCCAGTGTGTCTATGTATGTGGATATCTCAACACTATACACACCAGCTACTACAGTGACTGAAATGACTGCAACACTTAACAAAGAGCTGCTGTTAGTTTCAGAGTGGGTGGCAAGGAATAAGTTAGCCCTAAATATTTCTAAAACTAAAAGCATTGTCTTTGGAACAAAACATTCACTAGTATGGGAGAACTTTGAGTAAAGCCAGTGTGTCTTTGTATGCGGATGACTCAAAAATATACACGTTAGCTACTACAGCGACGAATACAACAGGTGTAGTAGACCTTACAGTGAAATTCTTAACCAACAATGGAATTTTAAGAAAATATCTAAAATAAAGTAAGAATAACAGATAATTAAAGAGCAGCAGTAAATAACAATAGCGGTGCTATATACAGGGACAGAGTGAATGTCAATGTGCGAGGGCACCGGTGTCGAGGTAATTGAGGTAATATGTACATGTAGGTAGAGTTATTAAAGTGACTATCCATAGATAAGAACAGAGAGTAGCAGCAGCGTTCCAGAGGGGGGGGGGGGGGGGGCAATGCAAATAGTCTGGGTATCCAATAAAGCGCTGCTCTCCCTTCTTAACAGCACGTTAAACAAGGCAGGTCTTACAGGCCCTAGTTTTGTCGAACCTGAACTACTGTTTAGTCGTGTGGTCAGATGCCACAAAAAGGGACTTAAGAAAATGACAGTTGGCTCAAAACAGGGCAGCAAGGCTGGCCCTTGGATGTACACAGAGAGCTAACATAATTTGCATGTCAATCTCCTTGTTCAAAGAGAGATTGACTTCATCACTACATATTTATGAGAGGTATTGACATGTTGAATGCACCGAGCTGTCTGTTTGAACTACAGGTGCACAGCTCGGACACCCATGCATACCCCACAAGACATGCCACCAGAGGTCTCTTCACAGTCCCCAAGTCCAGAACAGACTATGGGAGGTGCACAGTACTACATAGAGCCATGACTACATGGAACTCTATTCCACTTCAGGTAACTGATGCAAGCAGTAAAATTAGTTTTAAATACAAATAAAAAATACACCTCATGGAACAGCGGGGACTGTGAAGCAACACAAACATAGGCACGGACACATGAATACACACACATGATAACATAAACGTACACATGGATTTAGTACTGTAGATATCTGGCAGTGGTGGAGTGGTGGCCTGAGTGTTGTGAAATCTGTGAATGTAATTGTAATGTTTTAAAAATTGTATAATATCCTTAATTTCACTGGACCCCAGGAATAGCAGCTAATAGCCTTGGCAGCATCTAATGGGGATCCATAATAAACCCCAGGAATAGCAGCTAATAGCCTTGGCAGCATCTAATGGGGATCCATAATAAATATAAATGGGGTTCCATAACAAATACAAATGGGGATCCATAATAAAATACAGCCCGCTTGGAGTTTGCAAAAAGACACCTAAAAAACAACTTTCTCTGGTCTAATGCGACCAAGATTGAACTCGTTGGCCTGAATGCCAAGCGTCACGTCTGGAGGGAACCTGGCACCATCCCTATGGTGAAGCATGGTGGTGGCAGCATCGGGGCGGCAGGTAGCCTAGTGGATAGAGCGTTGGACTAGTAACCGAAAGGTTGCAAGATCGAATCAACAAGCTGTAAAAATCTGTCGTTCTGCCCCTGAACAAGGCAGTTAACCAACTGTTCTCCGGTAGGCCGTCATTGAAAATAAGAATTTGTTCTTAAGTGACTTGCCTAGTTAAATAAAGTTTAAGGTTAAAAAAAATGCTGTGGGGCTGTTTTTCCCAATGGACTGGGAGACTAGCCAGGATCGAGGGAAAGATGAACAGAGCAAAGTACAGAGACAGCCTTGATGAATTCCTGCTCCAGAGCGCTCAGCACCTCAGACAGGGGCGAAGGTTCACCTTCCAGCAGGACAATGATCCTAAGCACACAGCCAAGACAATGCAGGAGAGACCTGAAAATATCTGTGCAGCAGCATTCCCCATCTAACCTGACAGAGCTTGAGAAGATCTGCAGATAAGAATGGGAGAAACTTCCCAAACAGAGGTGTGCCAAGCTTGTAGCGTCATACCCAAGAAGACTCGAGGCTGTAATCTCTGCAAAAGGTGCTTCAACAAAGTACTGAGTAAAGGGTCTGAATACTTATGTAAATGTGATATTTCCATTTTTTCCATTTAATACATTTGCAAAAATGTCTAAAAAACTGTTTTTTGCTTAGTCATTAATGGGGAATTGTGTTGAGATTGATTAGGGGGGGAAATTATGTAGTACATAAGGCTGTACGTAACAAAATGCGGAAAAGTCAAAATGAAAAAAGAAGTCAAAATTCGGAAAAGTCAAGGGGTCTGAATACTTTCCCAATGCACTGTATGTATTACATATTCAGTACAATTCTTTACAGATCCTCCATATGATGTTTGTGGAGGGGTACTCACACACTGCTTCTGTGAATAGACATTCCACTCCGTGCTTCCTTTCCAAATGATATCAGGTGGTGTCAAAGGAATTCCAAGAAAACTGCAAAAGACGAGAGCCACCCAAGCCATAGACATATAATTCTGCTACCATCTGGCACACAATACCATAGCAGAGGTTCTGAGGCTCCAAGACAGTTTCTAACCCCTAGATATAAGACTGCTAAATAGCTATCAGACTGTTAAATAGCCATAATACTGCTAAATAGCCATAAGACTGCTAAATAGCCATAAGACTGCTAAATAGCCATAAGACTGCTAAATAGCCATAAGACTGCTAAATAGCCATCAGACTGCTAAATAGCCATCAGACTGCTAAATAGCCATCAGACTGCTAAATAGCCATCAGACTGCTAAATAGTCATCAGACTGCTAAATAGTCATCAGACTGCTAAATAGTCATCAGACCGCTAAACAGCCATCAGACTGCTAAATTCCATTCCACAGAATGGGCAAGGACTAGGCCATTCCAAGACATTTAAAAGTTTCCCTTAAAACACTTGAATTTTGCTTTAGCAGTATGCTTAGGGTCATTGTCCTGCTGGAAGGTGAACCTCTGTCCCAGTCTCAAATCTCTGGAAGACTGAAACAGGTTTCCCTCAAGTTTTCCCTGTATTTAGCACCATCCATCATTCCTTAAATTCTGACCAGTTTCTCAGTCCTTGCGATGAAAAACATGGTGGTCTTGGGGTGATGAGAGTTGTTGGGTTTGCGCCAGACATTGCGTTTTCCTTGATGGACAAAAAGCTCAATTTTAGTCTCATCTGACCAGAGTACCTCCTTCAATATGTTTGTGGAGTCTCCCACATGCCGTTTGGCAAACAGACTACGGTTTGCAACTGCACATGGGGACAAAGATCGTACTTTTTGGAGAAATGTCCTCTGGTCTGATGAAACAAAAATAGAACTGTTTGGCCATAAGGAGGAAAAAGGGGAGGCTTGCAAGCCGAAGAACACCATCTTAACCGTGAAGCATGGTGGTTGCAGCATCATGTTGTGGGGGTGCTTTGCTGCAGGAGGAACTGGTGCACTTCGCAAAATAGATGACATCATGAGGAAGGTAAATTATGTGGATATATTGAAGCAACATCTCAAGACATCAGTCAGGAAGTAAAGCTTGGTCGCAAATGGGTCTTCCAAATGGACAATTACCCCAAGCATACTTCCAAAGTTGTGGCAAAATGTCTTAAGGACAACAAAATCAAGGTATCGGAGTGGCCATCACAAAGCCCTGACCTCATTGGCAAAAATTCACCCAACTAATTCTGGGAAACTTGTGGAAGGCTACCCGAAACGTTTGACACAAGTTAAAGATTTTAAAGGCAGTACTACCAAATACTAATTGAGTGTATGTAAACTTCTGACCCACTGGGAATGTGATGAAATAAATAAAAGCTGAAATAAATCATTCTCTCTACTATTATTCTGACATTTCACATTCTTAAAATAAAGTGGTGATCCTAACTGACCTAAGACACCAAATTTTTACTAGGATTAAATATCCGGAATTGTGAAAAACTGAGTTTAAATGTATTTGGCTAAGTTGTATGTAAACTTCCGACTTCAACTGTATATACATACTTTTTTTTTTAGAATATACCTTTATTATTCCCTGCAAACCCCACAACCCTTCCCCCAATTGGAGTAAACTAATACACATTAACACTTAAGCTTCTACCTTCAGTTTAAACATATTATACACCTTTTACAGACACAATCTATTTTATAAATATGTTATATTTGGTTTGTTTTTAGTCCTTCCTCTATTGCTGATGTCCATCCAGTTTGATTTCTATTTGTAACTGTGCAATTTCACAACATTTCTGAACCTATATACATTTTACAGACCCCATATGTTTTACATTGGTTATCTTGTTATCATTCCCACCCTTCAGGTCGATTCTACCCCTCCCATCTATCTCTTAAAACTTGTTCAGGCTAGGGTCTATTTATCTCCATTTCCATCTGACTGACATGCCAAAAGTAAACTGCCTGTTCCTCAGGCCCTGAAGCCAGATCATGTAATTGGTACCATTGGAAAGAAAACACTCTGAAGTTTGTAGAAATGTTAAAATAATGTAGGAGACTATAACACAATAGATATGGTAGGAGAAAATCCAAAGAAAAACCAACCAGAATTTGTATTTTTTTTTCCAATAGAAAGTATAGGAACAAATGTTTAATCTAGCTATCAGACTGCTAAATAGTCATCAGACCGCTAAACAGCCACCAGGCTGCTAAATAAATGTACAGCAATCTTTAAGTCATTCCACAGAATGGGCAAGGACTAGGCCATTCCAAGACATTTAAATGTGTCCCTTATGTGTCCCTTAATGGAGTGCAATTCCTATGGCTTCCACTGGGTGTCAGTAGTCTTTGTTCAAGGTTTCAGGCTTGTTTCTATTAAAATGATTAAAAATAATGAGTTTTAGTACAGGGACTCAGACTTAGAAATCAGTATATGCTCGCTCGACGAAGATATACGCGCACCTGCTATTATCACTTTCCAATTGAACATACTTATTTCTGTATGAAATATTATAGTTTTAGAGTATCAGGATTAAATAGAAACGTATTTTGACTTATTTTAACAAAGTTTAGTGGTAGCTTTTTGGATTCCTTTCTCTGCATGTTGAACCAGTGGATTACTCAAATCGATGGCGCCAACTAAACTGACTTTTTGTGATATAAAGAAGTATTTATGTAACAAAACGACACTACATGTTGTAGCTGGGACCCTTTGGATGACAAATCAGAGGAACATTTTCAAAAAGTAAGTGAATATTTAATCGCTATTTGTGAATTTATGAAACCTGTGCCGGTGGAAATATATTTTGATGTGGGGCGCCGTCCTCAAACAATCGCATGGCATGATTTCGCTGTAAAGCCTACTGTAAATTGGACAGTGCAGTTAGATTAGGAAGAATTTAAGCTTTTATTAACCGATATAAGACACTTGTATGTAGACACTTGTATGTAGCTAAATGTTTAATATTTATTTTAAAAAATGATCATTTATTTGAATTGCACGCCCTCCAGTTGCACCGGAGGTTGCTTAGATTTTAACACCATCCATTTTGGATTTCAATTTGACACACATTTTTCAACTGTGCTGTGATGCTTCGCAAACGTACTGAACCTTTTTATTCTCATAGCTTCTACAGATTGTAAATTAAAGATAAAATGTTTGCTAAAATAATTATTATATCATTTGATTGATTGACTATGGCTTTTCCAAATCACCCAGTATTGCTATCTGCAGTGTTAGCTCTAGACAAATGTTCCAAATCTGCAGCTATTCCTGGACCTGTGACCAAAATCGAGCTACATATGGACAATACCAAAATAAATGATCTAATGACTCTGCCTCCTCACAGCAAAATATGCAGAGCTGGGAAGATTGTATCCCCCATAAATATATCATTCTGTTGGTTGAAAGAATTTTGTATAGTAATTTAAATTGAAAAAAATTGAAGTTTTGAATCCGCCATTGTTTTGCGTGTCAATTCAAAAACCATGTGCCATTGAATGGGTACATCAAAAATCTCTTCCCAACTATTTTGCAATTTATATCGTACAGCTGTCAGCTTTTTGGTCCTTAAATGAAATTGGTATATGTTTTTATTCATCACACTTTTCTTTAACCATTTATGTTCTTTATTGCAGGGCCGACATACAAGTTCCTTACTTTTTTCCCCTTCTACTTGCCTCTTCCATTTTTGTGGTAATGCTGCAATTAATAGGTTGTAATTTAGGGTAGCTGTATGTGTGACATAACTCCACCAGTCCTACTTATGATATCATTCACAAAAATTATACCTTTTTTTTTTTTTAAATATCGAGAAATATGTTTTTTTTTATCAATTAGTATATTTGAGTTTAAAATGCTTTGGCAGCAGCTAATGGGGATCCATAATAAATACAAAAACAAACCACTTGTGAATGATGTGCAACTTTTTAAAAACTTTGTCGCACACCTCATGTAGCCTAGCCCATAGTCCTATATGTTTTGATAAGGTTAGTATCACACCTCATGGAGCCTAGCCCATAGTCCTATATGTTTTAATAAGGTTAGTATCACACCTCATGTAGCCTAGCCCATAGTCCTATATGTTTTAATAAGGTTAGTATCACACCTCATGTAGCCTATAGTCCTATATGTTTTAATAAGGTTAGTATCACACCTCATGTAGCCTAGCCCATAGTCCTATATGTTTTAATAAGGTTAGTATCACACCTCATGTAGCCTAGCCCATAGGCCTATATGTTTTAATAAGGTTAGTATCACACCTCATGTAGCCTAGCCCATAGGCCTATATGTTTTAATAAGGTTAGTATCACACCTCATGTAGCCTAGCCCATAGGCCTATATGTTTTAATAAGGTTAGTATCACACCTCATGTAGCCTAGCCCATAGTCCTATATGTTTTAATAAGGTTAGTATCACACCTCATGTAGCCTAGCCCATAGTCCTATATGTTTTAATAAGGTTAGTATCACACCTCATGTAGCCTAGCCCATAGTCCTATATGTTTTAAGGAACAGCGGAGACTGTGAAGTAACACAAACATAGGCACATCCATGTGTGCATGTGTGTGTATAGTGTGTATGTTATCTTGTGTTTGTATGCATATGTTTGTGTTTTTGTTTGTGTCTCTTCACAGTCCCCGCTGTTCCATAAGGTGTATTTTTATCTGTTTTTTAAATCTGATTCTACTGCTGCATCAGTTACCTGATGTGGAATAGAGTTCCATGTAGTCATGGCTCTATGTAGTACTGTGTGCCTCCCATAGTCTGTTCTGGACTTGGGGACTGTGAAGAGACCTCTGGTGGCATGTCTTATGGGGTGTGCATGGGTGTCCGAGCTGTGTGCCAGTATTTTAAACAGACAGCTCAGTACATTCAGCTTGTCAACACCTCTTACAAAAACAAGTAGTGATGAAGTCGATCTCTCTTCCACTTTGAGCCATGAGAGATTGACATGCATGTCATTAATGTTAGCTCTCTGTGTACTTTTAAGGGCCAGCCGTGTTGCCCTGTTCTGAGACAATTGCAATTTTCCCAAGTCGCTCTTTGTGGCACCTTACCACACGACTGAACAGTAGTCCAGGTGTTACAAAACTAGAGCCTGTAGGACCTGCCTTGTTGATAGTGTTGTTAAGAAGGTAGAAACTAGGGCCTGTAGGACCTGAAGGTAGAAACTAGGGCTTGTAGGACCTGAAGGTAGAAACTAGGGCTTGTAGGACCTGCCTTGTTGATAGTGTTGTTAAGAAGGTAGAAACTAGGGCCTGTAGGACCTGCCTTGTTGATAGTGTTGTTAAGAAGGTAGAAACTAGGGCCTGTAGGACCTGAAGGTAGAAACTAGGGCTTGTAGGACCTGCCTTGTTGATAGTGCTGTTAAGAAGGTAGAAACTAGGGCTTGTAGGACCTGCCTTGTTGATAGTGTTGTTAAGAAGGTAGAAACTAGGGCCAGTAGGACCTGCCTTGTTGACAGTGCTGTTAAGAAGGTAGAAACTAGGGCCTGTAGGACCTGCCTTGTTGATAGTGTTGTTAAGAAGGTAGAAACTAGGGCCTGTAGGACCTGCCTTGTTGATAGTGTTGTTAAGAAGGCAGAAACTAGGGCCTGTAGGACCTGCCTTGTTGATAGTCTTGTTAAGAAGGTAGAAACTAGGGCCTGTAGTACCTGCCTTGTTGATAGTGTTGTTAAGAAGGCAGAGTAGCGCTTTATTATGGACAAACTTCTCCCCATTTTAGCTACTGTTGTATCAATATGTTTGACCATGACAATTTACAATCCAGGGTTACTCCAAGCAGTTTAGTCATCTCAACTTGATAATTTTCCACATTATTCATTACCAGATGTAGTTGAGGATTAGGGTTTAGTGAATGATTTGTCCCAAATACAATGCTTTTGGAAATATTTAGGACTGACTAACAGCCACTTGCAGTAGCACATTCAGTAGACTTAAGGGAGCAATTAGAGTGAAGGGCCTTACTCACTGTCAGTCAGCTCGGGGACTTGAACCTTCAGGAGTCCAACACTCCTAACCACTAGGCTGTCTGCGAGCACAGTGAATAAGGCAAAATGCACTTCGGTGGTCTCACACTGTTGTGATCCAACTCATTCTCACTGCCTGTCTTTGTCCCAAAGGGCACCCTATTACGTGTATAGTGCACTGCTTTTCACCAGAGCCCTATGGGTCCTGGTCAAAAAAAAAGGGTGCACTAAATAGGGAATAGGATGCCAGTTGACCCCACAGAGAAGAAAACACGTATCTAAACAGCTGTAGACAGACTAATATTTACATGTTCCAGTCCAGTGGAAAGGCCAGGGTGAGATACACAGACATGCTATTTTGATTCTGCTCCTCAACTAAAGGAAACATGAAAGATAAATGGATTACTGTTGCTAATAGTTACCGCTGGTATAGATGGTATAACCCAACCACCACAGTGTGCTGTTAGATGGTATAACCCTACCACCACCCCCACAGTGTGTTGTTAGATGGTATAACCCTACCACCACCCCTACAGTGTGTTAGATGGTATAACCCTACCCACCACCCCCACAGTGTGTTAGATGGTATAACCCTACCCACCACCCCCACAGTGTGTTAGATGGTATAACCCTACCCACCACCCCCCACAGTGTGTTGTTAGATGGTATAACCCTACCCACCACCCCCACAGTGTGTTGTTAGATGGTATAACCCTACCACCACCCCCACAGTGTGCTGTTAGATGGTATAACCCGACCACCATCCCCACAGTGTGTTGTTAGATGGTATAACCCTACCACCACCCCCACAGTGTGTTGTTAGATGGTATAACCCTACCCACCACCCCCACAGTGTGTTGTTAGATGGTATAACCCTACCACCACCCCCACAGTGTGCTGTTAGATGGTATAACCCGACCACCATCCCCACAGTGTGTTGTTAGATGGTATAACCCTACCACCACCCCCACAGTGTGTTAGATGGTATAAACCTACCCACCACCCCCACAGTGTGTTAGATGGTATAACCCTACCCACCACCCCCACAGTGTGTTGTTAGATGGTATAACCCTACCACCACCCCCACAGTGTGCTGTTAGATGGTATAACCCTACCACCATCCCCACAGTGTGTTGTTAGATGGTATAACCCTACCCACCACCCCCACAGTGTGTTGTTAGATGGTATAACCCTACCCACCACCCCCACAGTGTGTTGTTAGATGGTATAACCCTACCCACCACCCCCACGGTGTGTTGTTAGATGGTATAACCCGACCACCACCCCCACAGTGTGTTGTTAGATGGTATAACCCTACCCACCACCCCCACAGTGTGTTGTTAGATGGTATAACCCTACCCACCACCCCCACAGTGTGTTGTTAGATGGTATAACCCTACCCACCACCCCCACAGTGTGTTGTTAGATGGTATAACCCTACCCACCACCCCCACAGTGTGTTGTTAGATGGTATAACCCTACCACCACCCCCACAGTGTGTTGTTAGATGGTATAACCCTACCCACCACCCCCACAGTGTGTTGTTAGATGGTATAACCCTACCACCACCCCCACAGTGTGTTGTTAGATGGTATAACCCTACCCACCACCCCCACAGTGTGTTGTTAGATGGTATAACCCTACCACCACCCCCACAGTGTGTTGTTAGATGGTATAACCCGACCACCACCCCCACAGTGTGTTGTTAGATGGTATAACCCTACCCACCACCCCCACAGTGTGTTGTTAGATGGTATAACCCTACCCACCACCCCCACAGTGTGTTGTTAGATGGTATAACCCTACCCACCACCCCCACAGTGTGTTGTTAGATGGTATAACCCTACCCACCACCCCACGGTGTGTTGTTAGATGGTATAACCCTACCATCACCCCCACAGTGTGTTGTTAGATGGTATAACCCTACCACCACCCCCACGGTGTGTTGTTAGATGGTATAACCCTACCCACCACCCCCACAGTGTGTTGTTAGATGGTATAACCCTACCCACCACCCCCACAGTGTGTTGTTAGATGGTATAACCCGACCACCACCCCCACAGTGTGTTGTTAGATGGTATAACCCTCCCCACCACCCCCACAGTGTGTTGTTAGATGGTATAACCCTACCACCACCCCCACAGTGTGTTGTTAGATGGTATAACCCGACCACCACCCCCACAGTGTGTTGTTAGATGGTATAACCCTCCCCACCACCCCCACAGTGTGTTGTTAGATGGTATAACCCTACCACCACCCCCACAGTGTGTTAGATGGTATAACCCTACCACCACCCCCACGGTGTGTTGTTAGATGGTATAACCCTACCACCACCCCACAGTGTGTTGTTAGATGGTATAACCCTACCCACCACCCCCACAGTGTGTTGTTAGATGGTATAACCCTCCCCACCACCCCCACAGTGTGTTGTTAGATGGTATAACCCTACCACCACCCCCACAGTGTGTTAGATGGTATAACCCTACCACCACCCCCACGGTGTATTGTTAGATGGTATAACCCTACCACCACCCCCACGGTGTGTTGTTAGATGGTATAACCCTACCCACCACCCCCACGGTGTGTTGTTAGATGGTATAACCCTCCCCAGTAGAGGGGGTGACCTTGATAATTGATTGTTAAAACGAGAGGCTGCTTGGATCTTTAACTTAAAGACCCTTTGCTCCCTTCGGTCTCAACATGGACTTTGATCTGAAGCCATTCTTGTGATTGTTGTGATTGTTGTGCCTTTGCCATTGTGGTTGTTTGTAGGCTTGTGTGGTCTTTAGTGAGTCTATGATCGTATGCTATCCATTTGTATTTATTGTATGCTGCTCTTTCTATGCCATTTTAATATTTGAGAAATTAACCTTTTCTCAATAGGGGGTGCTGTTTTCACTTTGTAAAAATGTCGTTCCCAAATTAAACTGCCTCGTACTCAATTCTTGCTCGTACAATATGCATATTATCTTCTTAAGGACAGGGGGTGCTGTTTTCACTTTTGGGGAAAATCGTATCCAATTTAAACGGCCTCGTACTCAATTCTTGCTCGTACAATATGCATATTATTATTAATATTAGATAGAAAACACTCTCTAGTTTCTAAAACCGTTCTAATTATTTCTCTAAGTGAAACAGAACTCTTTTTACAGCCCATTTCCTATCCGGAAGTGAGATTTCCAAAAGCGAGGTCTCTCTTCAAGAGCTTGTCTATAAAAGGGCATGTCACTTATGACTGTAGAAACACGTCATACACCTTCCCTTGGGTGTCATGCGGAAGTGAGAGCAGAAATGACTTGATTATCTCGTTCTGGGATTGAATACAACCTCTTGGAGTGAGAGGTCCGCCATTATTTTTTTTTGGAAGGCGCGAAGTTGGACCTGGAATCGCCTCCTGGAAAACCGTCGTTATAGGTGAATATGATCTCCGGCTTCGATTTTATTTGATACATGTCACAATATCATCCTAAAGTATGTTTTTTCAATATAGTTTAATTATATTATTGAAATTTATTCGGGACTTTAGACGTGATGCGTTGGAGGAATTTGTTCAAGAAGGAGAGGTTAGCGCCGCACGGCCAGTGTGCTTGCTAATTCAAGAGGGAAATAGTTCGTTCTGGATCCAAACAAAGACGGTTCTGAACAAAGGACCCCTTGTACAACATTCTGATGGAAGATCAACAAAGATAAGGACCCAATTTGGGATGCTATTTCATATATCTGTCGAACTGTGCTATCGCTACCGTTTGCCTTGAATCAATGCTGTTGTGTGATAGCTATTGTAGTAAGCTAATATAACGATATATTGTGTTTTCGCTGTAAAACATTTTAAAAATCGGAAATATTGGCTATATTCACAAGATCTTTGTCTTTCATTTGCTATCCACCATATATTTTTCTGAAATGTTTTATGATGTGTAATTAGGTAGTTGACGTTGGTGTCTGTATTTACTCTGGCTACTCCCGTGCTATTTCTGACTGTAGCTATGATGGTAGCAGTAATGTAAAACTGATTTATAGCTCAAATATGCACATTTTTCAAACAAAACATAGATTTATTGTATAACATGTTATAAGACTGTCATCTGATTAAGTTGTTTCTTGGTTTCTTTGGTTTGTTCTAGGTTAGTTTGGTTGATTTTGATTTTGCTACCTGTGCTGTGAAAAATGTCTGTGCTTTTTTCTATTTGTTGGTGAGCTAACATAAATATATATTGTGTTTTCCCTGTAAAACATTTAAAAAATCGGACATGTTGGCTGGATTCACAAGATGTGTATCTTTCATTAGCTGTATTGGACTTGTTAATGTGTGAAAGTTAAATATTTCTAGAAAAATATTTTTTGAATTTCGCGCTCTGCCTTTTCATTGGAATGTGGGAGGAGTTCCGCTAGCGGAACGGGGGGGCGAGACAGGTTATCTTCTTGCCACTAGGGGGGTGCCATTTCGACATAGTACAAATTCGTTTCCAAATTAAACTGCCTCGTACTCAATTCTTACTCGTACAATATGCATATTATTATTACTATTGGATAGAAAACACTCTCTAGTTTCTAAAACCGTTTGAATTATGTCTGTAAGTGAAACAGAACTAGACTTAGAGCAATTCTCCTATGAGGATTTGAAAATGCTGAAATCTGCTTGCTGTTCCCAGACCTGTGGATAACTCTGACTGTCTTCTATTGGTTGAGATGCACTGCATACGCCTTCCCCTGGTTGTTAGCGAATAGGGAGTCTTGAAATGGCGTCTCTACGTAGTTCCCAAAGTTTATAAATTGATTGGGAACGAGGTGGATCATTCTTTCCACCTTCGCTCGGGCGCATTGAGGACCTGGGGACGTTCTTTTGGAACCATCGGTTATAGATCTCAGACATTTCCGGCTGTGTTTTTATTCGATATAGGTGTTGAAGACATCGTAATGTTGTTATTTCCTTGGCGCTGTAGGAATGTGGGTATCTCTCTCTTTCGTGCTAATGTTTACTGCTAATTGCAACTCTGAAGAGGACGTTCTCCAACCTATCAACGATTCTTTTTGACAAAGGACACCTTTTCCAAGATTCTGATGAGAGTTCATCGAAAAGTAAGAACTATTTATGCTGATAATTCATTGTTCTGTTGAAAAATGTCAAATGCATGAAACGCCATTGCTTGCAGTGTAGCATTGTGTTATCGCAGCCTGTATTGCGCAGTAAGGTTAATTTTAAAAATGTAATTCAGCGATTGCATTAAGAACTAATTTGTCTTTCAATTGCTGTCCAACCTGTATTTTTTTAGTCAAGTTTATGAATAGTTTTCGATAAGAGTAGGTGGCTTTCCAAGATGGCGCCGGACAGATTGCTTGAGCTCTTGGCTACTTTTCTCATTGTATAAGCACAATTTGTGCCGCTAAATATGCACATTTTTGAACAAACTCTATATGCATTGTGTAATATGATGTTACAGGACTGTCATCTGAAGAATTCTGAGAAGGTTAGTGAAAAAATTAATATATTTTGGTGGTTTATACGTTATAGCTATTTTTGCCTTGAATCAATGCTGTTGTAATGTTCGCTATTGTGCTAAGCTAATATAACGCTATATTGTGTTTTCGCTGTAAAACACTTAGAAAATCTGAAATATTGTCTTGATTCACAAGATCTGTGTCTTTCATCTGCTGCACGCTGTGTATTTTTAAGAAATGTTTTATGATGAGTAATTAGCTAATACACGATGGTCTCTGTAGTTATTCTAGTCATTTTGGTGAGAGTTGTGATGGGGGCTGCAATGGTAAACTATGATTTATACCTGAAATATGCAAATTTTTCTAACAAAACCTATGCTATACAATAAATATGTTATCAGACTGTCATCTGATGAGGTTGTTTCTTGGTTAGTGGCTATTTATATCTTTATTTGGTCGAATTTGTGATAGCTACTGATGCAGTAAGAAAATGGTGGAGTATGGAAGTGGTGTCTTTTGCTAACGTGGTTAGCTAATAGATTTACATATTTTGTCTTCCCTGTAAAACATTTTAAAAATCAGAAATGATGGCTTTATTCACAAGATGTGTATCTTTCATTTGGTGTCTTGGACTTGTGATTTCATGAACATTTTATTATATGATATCCCTGTGGCTTTAGGCTAGGCTATGCTAGTCAGCTTTTGTGATGGGGGGGCTCCCGGATCCGGGTTTGGTAGGCGTTAGAGGTTAAAGGACTGTCATCTGAAGAAGTTTGAGAAGGTTAGTGAAAAAATTAATATATTTTGCTGGTTTATTCGTTATCGCTATTGTTGGCTTGAATCAATGCTGTTGTGTGGTTGGCTATTGTAGTAAGCTAATATAATGATATATTGTGTTTTCGCTGTAAAACACTTAAAAATATGAAATATTGGCTGGATTCACAAGATCTTTGTCTTTCATTTGCTGTACGCTGTGTATTTTTCATAAATGTTTTATGATGAGTATTTAGGTAATTCATGTTGGTCTCTGTAGTTATTCTAGTTGCTTTTGGTGAGAGTTGTGATGGTGGCTGCAATGTAAAACTATGATTTATACCTGAAATATGCACATTTTTCTAACAAAACATATGCTATACAATAAATATGTTATCAGACTGTCATCTGATGAAGTTGTTTCTTGGTTAGTGACTATTTATATCTTTATTTGGTCGAAATTGTGATAGCTACCTATGCAGGAAAAAAATGGTGGGAAAAAAAAGTTGTGTCTTTTGCTATCGTGGTTAGCTAATAGAAATACATATTGTGTCTTCCCTGTAAAACATTTTAAAAATCAGAAATGATGGCTGGATTCACAAGATGTGTATCTTTCATCTGGTGTCTTGGACTTGTGATTTAATGATATTTAGATGCTAGTATTTACTTGTGACGCTATGCTAGGCTATGCTAGTCAGCTTTTTTACTGATGGGGGTGCTCCCGGATCCGGGATTGTGATGAAGTAGAAGTTAACCAATGATATTAGGCCACTCTTGGCCATGATTACAGACACCTGTGTGTCTTGACACTATATATAAACGGTATAACCCTATATTTAACCCTATCATCTACCCTATCATCTGATTTTCTGATCCAGAATATCTCCCTCCCGCCCCTGGACTGGCTTCACTGTAGAACGGCTGGCTGAGAGGAAGGGGTGAGGGAGGAAGTTTGAAAGGTGGTAACTGCCCTTCCATACCATCCTCCCCTGGTACTAGGAGTTTCCCCTCCACAGCAACAGCAGAGCAGAGAACAGACGGACATGTTTCCACCCAGCCTCAGACCTGGTTTCAAGTTGTGTTTGTTTTCTTTCAAATACTGTGAGTATTTTTATTGAGCCTAACTGGAACGCCATACGGGCAGGTTTTGCAATGTTGTTACTATTCCATAGGATACTATTTCAACAGGCAAACTCAATGGAGCACGGCTTAGGTTTTTGAAAGAATACAATTACTGCTTGAACCTAAAGTCTGGTTTCACTGTGATCTGAACCAGTCCTACACAGCAGCAGCTAGGCTAGGAGAGGGGGGAGGGAGAGGAACCAGCCCAGGTTCATAGGGGGCGGGCGTGGAGGTGTTTTCCCCCCTCTCGGTGTGGTCTGGGTGTTGGACGGAAGAGCGGGCTTAGAGAAGCATATAGTATGCAGTGTTGTTTAGAAACCACGTGTGTGTGTGTTGTTTAGAAACCACGTGTGTGTGTGTTGTTTGCGGCGAAGAACAACGGTCATTGATGACGTGTTGGACAAAAAACAGGGCTTTTCCATGTTGTAGATCTATTATTATATACATGAACATTTACTGTAAAGAATGTGATAGCATTTCAGGTTTGTTGTAAACATAAAGATGTGTTTCATCAAGTAAAGTCTGACAGAAACTCTTACAGGCCACTATAACTGTACATTACAATTTTAAACAATTTATATGTGCTGCATAGTCAATAATCAGATCCCTGTTTTAAATGACTCTAGTTGATAAAGATCAGATCCCTGTTTTAAATGACTCTAGTTGATAAAGATCAGATCCCTGTTTTAAATGACTCTAGTTGATAAAGATCAGATCCCTGTTTTAAATGACTCTAGTTGATAAAGATCAGATCCCTGTTTTAAAAGACTCTAGTTGATAAAGATCAGATCCCTGTTTTAAAAGACTCTAGTTGATAAAGATCAGATCCCTGTTTTAAAAGACTCTAGTTGATAAAGATCAGATCCCTGTTTTAAAAGACTCTAGTTGATAAAGATCAGATCCCTGTTTTAAAAGACTCTAGTTGATAAAGATCAGATCCCTGTTTTAAAAGACTCTAGTTGATAAAGATCAGATCCCTGTTTTAAAAGACTCTAGTTGATAAAGATCAGATCCCTGTTTTAAAAGACTCTAGTTGATAAAGATCAGATCCCTGTTTTAAAAGACTCTAGTTGATAAAGATCAGATCCCTGTTTTAAATGACTCTAGTTGATTAAGATCAAATAACGCAACATTACTTGTTGTTATAAAACAAGTTGTTTGAATCCTGGATGCTGATTGGTTGATAGCAGGGAGTTATTCATGATAATTACTGCAAAATCTGATGATGTCATAATTACATTTCAAGCATCAATGTGCATCATAAACGTCATCCACTGTACCAGCCAGACCTTTTCCAGACCTTATTTCACCCTGCTTCCTGCCTAGGATTTGGTTTGGTACAATGGGGGTTAATATAAGCCGGCCTGTGCAACATGTACGTGACGAAACGGAAATCTTCTCTGATCCAAGTAAATTCTATTATCAGGACCATTATAATGTGTATATTCAAATACATTTCAATAGCAACAAAGATAAAACAAATGAAAATGCACATAGTTTGCTATCATTTCAGCTGCTTGATGTGAATGCGTGTTAGATTTAGTTGGCTAGCTAGCTAGCTAGCAAAAGGAGAAGTAACCTTAGCCTAGATATCCTTCGTAACTATCTTCATTGACTCGGCAATCAGTTGGTTGTTGCCTCCAGTGCCTTCAGAAATAATTCATACCTCTTGATTTATTCCACATTTTGTTGTGCTACAGCCTGAATTCAAAATATATATATTTTTAATTATCTCTATATAAGGTCCCACAGTTGGCAGTTCATGTCAGAGCAGAAAATATTTCAGTGGTACAACAAAAGCCCAGACTTGAATCGCGTTGAAAATGTGTGGAAAGACTTGAAGATTGCTGTTCACCGCTGCATGCTTGAAAAAATCTGCAAGGAAGAATGGGAGAAAATGCCCAAATCCAGATATGCTAGCTGATACAGACACACCTGGGGTAGCCTAGTGGTTAGCCCGTTGGACTAGTAACCAAAAGGTTGCAAGATCAAATCCCCAAGCTGACAAGGTGAAAATGTGTCATTCTGCCCCTGAACAAGGCAGTTAACCCACTTAACTAGGTCCTCATTGAAAGTAAGAATTACTTCTTAACTGACTTGCCTAGTTCAATAAAGGTTAAATAAATACCCAAGATGACTAAAAATGCTGCTAAAGATGCTTCTACAAAGTATTGACTTAGGGGTGTGAATATGTATGTAAACTTGATATTTCCTCATGTAAATTAGATATTTCATTTTCAATCAATTTGTACAAATTTCAAAAACATATTTTCACAATTATGGGGTAGTGTGTGTAGATGGGTGAGAAAACATTATTTAATCAGTTTTGAATTAAGGCTGTAACATAAATGTGGAATAAGTCAAGGGGTATGAATACTTTCTGTGGCACCGTATTTATAAATTAGTACTTAAATCAATATTTGCTTAAGTTCGTTGCCTATTCATGAATTATTTATTAAAATAAATATTTTTATTTAACTAGGCAAGTCAGTTAACTTCTCTGGTATATGTGGGACGCTAACGTCCCACTTGGCCAAAAGCCAGTAAAAATGCAGAGCGCCAAATTCAAATAAATTACTATAAAAATCTAACTTTCATGAAATCACACATGAAAGACACCAAATTAAAGTTACACTTGTTGTGAATCCAGCGAACATGTCTGATTTCAAAAAGGATTTACGGCGAAAGCACACCAAACGATTATGTTAGGTCAGTACATAGCCATAGAAAAACACAGCCATTTTTCCAGCCAAAGAGAGGAGTAACAAAAAGCAGAAATAGAGATAAAATGAATCACTAACCTTTGATGATCTTCATCAGATGACACTCATAGGACTTCATGTTACACAATACATGTATGTTTTGTTCGGTAAAGTTCATATTTATATCCAAAAATCTGAGTTTAGGCAGGACACTACTGTCTCACTTGGCCAAAAGCCAGAGAAAATGCAGAGCGCCATATTCAAATAAATTACTATAAAAATCAAACTTTCATTAAATCACACATGAAAGATACCAAATTAAAGCTACACTGGTTGTGAATCCAGCCAACATGTCAGAATTCAAATAGGCTTTTCGGCAAAAGCAAACAATGCTATTATCTGAGGATAGCACCATAGTAAACAGAGAGAGAAGCATATTTCAACCCTGCAGGCGCGACACAAAACGCAGAAATAAAAATTTAATTCATGCCTTACCTTTGACGAGCTTCTGTTATTGGCACTCAAATATGTCCCATAAACATCACAAATGGTCCTTTTGTTCGATTAATTCCACCGATATATATCCAAAATACCATTTATTTGGCGCGTTTGATCCAGAAAAACACCGGTTCCAACTTGTGAAACGTGACTACAAAATATCTCAAAAGTTACCTGTAAACTTTGCCAAAACATTTCAAACTACTTTTGTAATACAACTTTAGGTATTTTTTTATGTAAATAATCAATACAATTGAAGACGGGATGATCTGTGTTCAATACAGGATTAAAACAATCTGAAGCATGCTTTCTGGTCATGCGCCTCTAACAAACAGGACACAACAAGTGACCCTGATTCAAAATGGCCATACTTCTTCATTACACAAAGGAAAAACCCTCAACCAATTTCTAAAGACTGTTGACATCCAGTGGAAGCGGTAGGAATTGCAAGAAGGTCAATTAGAAATCTGGTTTCCCAATGAAAATCCATTGAAAAGAGAGTGACCTCAAAAAAAGAAAATCTGAATGGTTTGTCCTCGGGGTTTCGCCTGCTAATTAAGTTCTGTTATACTCACAGACATGATTCAAACAGTTTTAGAAACTTCAGACTGTTTTCTATCCAAATCTACTAACAATATGCAGATCTTATCTTCTGGGGATGAGTAGCTGGCAGTTGAATTTGGGTATGCTTTTTGTGAAAATACTGCCCCCTATCCTAGAGTTAATAAGGTTAGTATCACACCTCATGTAGCCTAGCCCATAGTCCTATATGTTTTAATAAGGTTAGTATCACACCTCATGTATCCTAGCCCATAGGCTAGGTATGTTGTGGTAAAGTTATTTTAAAAAATCTAACACAGCGGTTGCATTAAGAACCAGTGTATCTTTCATTTGCCATACAACAAGTATTTTTATGTAAAGTTTATGATGAGTTCTTTGGTCAGATTAGGTGAGTGTCCAAAATATCTCCGGAGATTCTGGTGAATCGTTGCTACGTATTCACAATGTATAACCAGGATTTGTAGCTATAAATATGCACATTTTCGAACAAAACATAAATGTATTGTATAACATGATGTTATAAGACTGTCATCTGATGAAGTTGTCCAAAGGTTAGTGATTCATTTTATATCTTTTGCTGGTTTTTGCGAAAGCTACCTTTGCGGTGAATAAATGCGTTTGTGTGTTTGGCTATTGTGGTAAGCTAATATAATTCTATATTCTGTTTTCGCTGTAAAACACTTAAGAAATCGGAAATATTGGCTGGATTCACAAGATGTTTATCTTTCATTTGCTGTACACCATGTATTTTTCATAAATGTTTTATGATGAGTATTTATGTATTTCACGTTGCTCTCTGTAATTATTGGTGATATTTTTGATGGTGGCTGCAATGTAAAACTGATTTATACCTCAAATATGCACATTTTCGAACAAACATAAATGTATTGTATAACATGTTATAAGACTGTCATCTGATGAAGTTGTTTCTTGGTTAGTGTAACGCTCGTCGTTAGGTGGAAGAGAGGAGGACCAAATCGCAGCGTGGTACGTTTCCATATTTATTGGAACACTTATAAACACGAACAAAACAATAAATAGAAATGAAACCAACGACGCTACAGACCTGAACATGAGAACCTAGAAAAACAAAGAACGCAATGAACAGGAACAATCACCCACAAACAAATAGTGAACACAGCCAACCTAAATATGGTTCCCAATCAGAGACAACGTAAAACACCTGCCTCTGATTGAGAACCATATCACGTCCTGACCAACTAAACAAATACTAAACAAAGGAAATAAGGTCAGGAACGTGACAGTACGCCCCCACCCCACCATAGTTAATCCCCGCTTCCGTGGCCTCCTCTTAATGGCGACCCTCCAATTTAACCCCACTGGACTGATGGGCGCCTCTGGACGGAGGGGCAGCTCCGGACTGAGGGGCAGCTCCGGACTGAGGGGCAGCTCCGGACTGAGGGGCAGCTCCGGACTGAGGGGCAGCAGCTCCGGACTGACTGACGGCTCTGGCAGGTCATGGCTGACTGACGGCTCTGGCAGGTCATGGCTGACTGACGGCTCTGGCAGGTCATGGCTGACTGACGGCTCTGGCAGGTCATGGCTGACTGACGGCTCTGGCAGCTCCTGTCTGGCGGGCGGGCGGCTCTGGCAGCTCCTGTCTGGCGGGCGGCTCTGGCAGCTCCTGTCTGGCGGGCGGCTCTGGCGGCTCCTGACTGGCGGGCGGCTCTGGCGGCTCCTGACTGGCGGGCGGCTCTGGCGGCTCCTGACTGACGGACGGCTCTAGCGGCTCCTGACTGACGGACGGCTCTAGCGGCTCCTGACTGACGGACGGATCTGAAGGCTCAGGACAGACGGGCGGCTTTGAAGGCTCAGGACAGACGGGCGGCTTTGAAGGCTCAGCACAGACGGGCAGCTCAGATGGCGCTGGGCAGACGGGCAGCGCAGGCGGCGCTGGGCAGACATACAGCTCAGGTGGAATAACCCGCACTGGGCTGTGCTGGCGAACCGGGGACACGATGCGTAAGGCTGGTGCCATGTACACCGGCCCGAGGAGACGCACTGGAGACCAGATGCGTTGAGCCGGCTTCATGGCACCTGGCTCAATGCTCAATCTAGCCCGGCCGATACGTGGAGCTGGGATGTACCGCACCGGGCTATGCACACGTAGAGGAGACACCGTGCGCTCTTCCGCATAACACGGTGTCTGCCCGTACTCTCGCTCTCCACGGTAAGCCGGGAAGTTGGCGCAGGTCTCCTACCTGACTTAGTCACACTCCCCTTTATCCGCCACACTCCCCTTTATCCCCCCCCAATACATTTTTGGGGCTGCTTCTCGGGCTTCCGTGCTAGCCGCGTACCTTCATAACGCCGGTTCCCTTTCGCAGCTGCCTCCACCTGTTCCCATGGAAGGCGATCCCTTCCAGCCAGGATCTCCTCCCAATTCCATAAGTCCTGCGATCGCTGCTGCTGCTTTTTCCCACGCTGCTTGGTCCTAGGTTGGTGGGTGATTCTGTCATGTTCGTCGTAACATTTAAGTGAGGAGGACCAAGGCGCAGCGTGATAACAATACATTCTCTCTTTAATGAAGACGAAAACGAAACGAACACTATACAAACTAATCAAAACAACAAACAGACGAACGTGAAGCTATACAAACAATAAGTGCAGACACTGGCAACTTACACATAGACATAGACAATCACCCACAAACTACCTAATGACTATGGCTGCCTAAATATGGCTCCCAATCAGAGACAACGATTGCCAGCTGTCTCTAATTGAGAACCAATCTAGGCAACCATAGACATAAATACACCTAGACTAATCACTGCCCCATAAACATACAAAAACCCCTAGACAATACAAAACACATACCCTGGCCCAACTAAAAGAATAAAGAAAACAAAGATAATTAAGGCCAGGGCGTGACAGTTAGTGACTAATTTTATCTCTATTTTGTCGGTTTTGTGAAAGCTACCTATGCGGTGGAAACATGGTGAAAATATGCGGTTGTGTGTTTGGCTATTGTGGTTAGCTAATAGAAATACATATTGTGTTTTCGCTGTAAAACATTTTAAAAATCGGAAATGATGGCTGGATTCACAAGATGTTTATCTTTCATTTGCTGTATTGGACTTGTGATTTCATGAAAATTATATTATATGATATCCCTGTCCCGTTAGGCTAGGCTATGCTAGTCAGCTTTTTTGATGAGGAGGCTCCCGGATCTGGGAGGGTGATGAAGTAGAGGTTAAATTTAAGGATGATGGAGGCCACTGTGTTCTTGTGGACCTTCAATGCAGAATAAATGTTTTGGTACTCTTACCTAGATCTCTGCCTCGACACAATCCTGTCTCGGCGCTCTAGGGACAATTCCTTCTACCTCATAGCTTGTTTTTTTTCTCTGATATGCACTGTCAACTGTGGGACCTTATATAGACAGGTGTGTGCCTTTCCAAATAATTTCCAATCAATTGAATTTACCACAGGTGGACTCCAAACATCTCAAGGAAAATCAATGGAAACAGAATGCACCTGAGGTCATGTTCGAGTCTCATAGCAAAGTGTCTGAAAACTTATGTAAATAAGGTATTTTTGTGTTTTATTTTTAAGACAATTCTCTAAACTTGTTAAACCTGTTTTCGCTTTGTCATTATGGTGTATAGTGTGTAGATTTAATCCATTTTAGATTAAGGCTGTAACCTAACAAAATGTTGAAAAAGTCAAGGGGTCTGAATACTTTCCAAAGCCACGCTATTTCCCTCAGATTACCCAGATCCACAAAGAATTTGAAAAGAAATACAATCTTGATGAACACCCATATCTTTTGGGTAAAATACCACAGTGTGCCATCACAGCAGCAAGATGTATGACCTGTTGCCACAGGAAAAGGGCAACCAGTGAAGAACAAACCATTGTAAATACAACCTATATTTATCTGTTTATTTATTTTCACATTGTTACAACACTGTACATAGCCAATATAACATTTGAAATATCTATATTCTTTTAAAACTTTTGTGAGTGTAATGTGGTCCGCTAACATCTGATTGTTTGTTTGCCATGTTTATTTTCCTTTTGTTAATTGTCTATTCCACTTGCTTTGCTAAATGTGAACATATGTTTCCCATACCAATAAAGCCCTTTGAGTTGAAATGAGAGAGAGATTGAGAAAGAGAGCGAGAGAAAGAGAGAGAAAGAGAGCGAGAGAAAGAGAGAGAAAATAAAATAAAAATTACTTGGAAACACTGGAAAGCATTTTCAAAAAAATTTAGCAAACTAGAATGCTATTTGGCCCTAAACAGAGAGGACACAGTGGCAGAATACCTGACCACTGTGACTCACCCAAACCTAAGGAAAGGTTTGATTATGTACAGCCTCAGTGAGCATTGCCTTGCTATTGAGAAAGGCTGCCGTAGGCAGACCTGGCTCTCAAGAGAAGACAGGCTATGTGCACACTGCCCACAAAATGAGGTGGAAACTGAGATGCACTTCCTAACCTCCTGCCCAATGTATGACCATATTAGAGAGACATATTTCCCTCAGATTACACAGATCCACAAAGAATTAGAAAATAAGTTCAATTTTGATAAACCTCCATATCTACTGGGTGAAATTCCACAGTGTGCCATCACAGCAGCAAGATTTGTGACCTGTTGCCACAAGAAAAGGGCAACCAGTGAAGAACAAACACCATTGTAAATACCTATATTTATGTATAAATACGTTTTTACAATTTGCACATCGTTACAACACCATATTTTGACAAAATATGACAATTGAAATGTCTTTATTCTTTTTTAAATTTGTGAGTGTAATGTTTACTGTTCATTTTTATTTTCTATTTCACTTGCTTTGGCAATGCAAACATGTTTCCCATGCCAATAAAGCCCTTAAAATGAAGTGAATAGAATTAGAGGGAGAGAGAGAGAGAGAGTATCATTACATCACTCTTTCCACAGGAAATCAGGAGGAAACAGACAGTGTCTCCAACCCTCCAACCCTCCAAATCCTGCTTTTCCACACGGGACACATCCGTACTCTGAAACATGAGCTGCCTCCCAAATGGAACTCTATTCCCTATATAGAGCACTACTATAGATCAGGGCCCTATAGAACCCTATTCCCTATATAGTGCACTACTTTAGACCAGAGCCCTATAGAACCCTATTCCCTATATAGTACACTACTTTAGACCAGAACCCTATAGAACCCTATTCCCTATGTAGTGCACTACTTTAGAAATGCACAATATGGACCCTTCTCAAAATCAGTGCATATTCAATAAATGGAATAGAGTTCCCTTTTCCTTTTAGATACCACCATACTCTCCCACAGCTCCATTTACTGACGACTACTGCCCTTTTCCTTTTAGATACCACCATACTCTCCCACAGCTCCATTTACTGACGACTACTGCCCTTTTCCTTTTAGATACCACCATACTCTCCCACAGCTCCATTTACTGACGACTACTGCCCTTTTCCTTTTAGATACCACCGTACTCTCCCACAGCTCCATTTACTGACTACTACTGCCCTTTTCCTTTTAGATACCACCATACTCTCCCACAGCTCCATTTACTGACGACTACTGCCCTTTTCCTTTTAGATACCACCATACTCTCCCACAGCTCCATTTACTGACTACTACTGCCCTTTTCCTTTTAGATACCACCATACTCTCCCACAGCTCCATTTACTGACGACTACTGCCCTTTTCCTTTTAGATACCACCATACTCTCCCACAGCTCCATTTACTGACGACTACTGCCCTTTTCCTTTTAGATACCACCATACTCTCTACTACTGCCCTTTTCCTTTTAGATACCACCATACTCTCCCACAGCTCCATTTACTGACGACTACTGCCCTTTTCCTTTTAGATACCACCATACTCTCCCACAGCTCCATTTACTGACGACTACTGCCCTTTTCCTTTTAGATACCACCATACTCTCCCACAGCTCCATTTACTGACGACTACTGCTGTGTGATTTAAATCAACTGACTGTTACTGCTGTGTGATTTAAATCAACTGACTGTTACTGCTGTGTGATTTAAATCAACTGACTGTTACTGCTGTGTGATTTAAATCAACTGACTGTTACTGCTGTGTGATTTAAATCAACTGACTGTTACTGCTGTGTGATTTAAATCAACTGACTGTTACTGCTGTGTGATTTAAATCAACTGACGACTACTGCTGTGTGATTTAAATCAACTGACGACTACTGCTGTGTGATTTAAATCAACTGACTGTTACTGCTGTGTGATTTAAATCAACTGACTGTTACTGCTGTGTGATTTAAATCAACTGACTGTTACTGCTGTGTGATTTAAATCAACTGACTGTTACTGCTGTGTGATTTAAATCAACTGACGACTACTGCTGTGTGATTTAAATCAACTGACTGTTACTGCTGTGTGATTTAAATCAACTGACTGTTACTGCTGTGTGATTAAAATCAACTGACTGTTACTGCTGTGTGATTTAAATCAACTGACTACTACTGCTGTGTGATTAAAATCAACTGACTGTTACAGCTGATTTAACTTCTCACGAGTCATCATCCCGGTTTCGGGAGCACCCTCATCAGTAAAAAAGCTGACTAGCATAGCCTAGCATAGCGCCACAAGTAAATACTAGCATCTAAATATCATGAAATCACAAGTCCAAGACACCAAATGAAAGATACACATCTTGTGAATCCAGCCATCATTTCTGATTTTTAAAATGTTTTACAGGGAAGACACAATATGTATTTCTATTCGCTAACCACCATAGCAAAAGACACAACTTTTTTTTTCCACCATTTTTTTCCTGCATAGGTAGCTATCACAAATTCGACCAAATAAAGATATAAATAGTCACTAACCAAGAAACAACTTCATCAGATGACAGTCTGATAACATATTTATTGTATAGCATATGTTTTGTTCGAAAAATGTGCATATTTCAGGTATAAATCATAGTTTTACATTGCAGCCACCATCACAACTCTCACCAAAGCAACTAGAATAACTACAGAGAGCAACGTGAATTACCTAAATACTCATCATAAAACATTTCTTAAAAATACACAGCGTACAGCAAATGAAAGACAAAGATCTTGTGAATCCAGCCAATATTTCAGATTCTTTAAGTGTTTTACAGCGAAAACACAATTTAGCATTATATTAGCTTACTACAATAGCCAACCACACAGCAGCATTGATTCATGCACGTTAGCGATAGCGAATAAACCAGTAAAAGATATTACATTTTTCACTAACCTTCTCAAAACTTCATCAGATGACAGTCCTATAACATCATATTACACAATACATATATTGTTTGTTCGAAAATGTGCATATTTAGCGGCACAAATCGTGGTTATACAATGAGAATAGTAGCCAAGCTGCAAAGAAAATGTCGGGAGAAATCTTGGGAGAGGCACCTAATCTAATCAATAACTAATCATTAACTTGACAAAAAAATACAGGTTGGACAGCAAATGAAAGATACATTAGTTCTTAATGCAACCGCTGTGTTAGATTTTTAAAATTAACGTTACTATGACATACAGCGTGCGTTAAAGCGAGACCGCACCGAAATTAATGGCGGAATAGTAGTTTAACATTTTTCAACAGAACAACGAATTAACATCATAAATAGTTCTTACTTTTTGATGAGCTTCCATCAGAATCTTGGGCAAGTTGTCCTTTGTCCAGAAGAATCGTTGCTCGGTTGTAGATTGTCGCCTTCAACTTTGGAATTAGCAGTAAACATTAGCCATGTGGCGAAGACGTGTCCAACTCACTATAACGCAGCACTAAGAAAATTCCGAAAATCGCAATATACTGATATAAAATGATATAACTCGGTTTAAAATAACTACATTATGACGTTTTTAACACCTATATCGAATAAAATCAGAGCCGGATATATCTAAGGCCTATAACGAGAGCTTTCCAGAATGCCATCCTGAGGTCTGTCTCGCGTCATGGCGAACGTTGAAAAGAGTGCACCCCACGTACCAAGACCCTTTATATGGCCTCAGATCTGCCTAGCAACTCCATTCCAATTCTCACTGCTTGCTGACATCTAGGGGAAGGCGTATGCAGTGCATGTCGACCAATAGAATACATGCAAATTAATAAACTGACCCTAGAACAGAGTGCCCGATTTCAGATTTCTCACTTCCTGACAGGAAGTTTGCTCCAACTTGAGTTCTGTTTTACTCACAGATATAATTCAAACGGTTTTAGAAACTAGAGAGTGTTTTCTATCCAATAGTAATAATAATATGCATATTGTACGAGCAAGAATTGAGTATGAGGCAGTTTAATTTGGGAACGAATTTTTACAAAGTGAAAACAGCGCCCCCATATTGACAAGAAGTTAAATCAACTGACTGTTACTGCTGTGTTTTAAATAAACTGACTGTTACTATTGTGTGATTTAACTTCTTATGGCTGCAAGGGGCAGTATTGAGTAGCCAGTTAAATGGTGCACATTTCAAATGGCCTCGTACTCAATTCTTGCTCGTACAATATGCATATTATTATTACTATTGGATAGAAAACACTCTCTAGTTTCTAAAACCGTTTGAATTATTTCTCTGAGTGAAACAGAACTCATTCTGCAGCACATTTCCTGACCAGGAAGTGGAATGTCAGAAATCGATGCTCTGTTCAACTTCCTGCCTATACATGGGCATGATACGTAAGAGTCTACGTACACTTCATACACCTTCCCCTGGTTGTCAAGAGGCGGTGAGAGAAGAAATTTCGTGTTTATCTTGGTCTGAGGTGGAATTAAAGCTCTTTGTATGACGTGACCGTCCATTTCCTGTTTTTGGAGCACGCGAAAGGGGACATGGATTTGCTTTCTGTTTAGCTGTCGTTATGGACGACTAACATCTCCGGTTTAGATTTTATTTGATACATGTGACCATATCATCGTAAAGTATGTTTTTTCAATATAGTTTAATCAGATTATTGAAATTTTTCCGGGAGTTTTGCCGTGTTCCGTTCTCTGACTTTGTTGACGTTGGAGAGATCCGTGCCACTTGGCAAGTGCCCATGCTAAATGATGAGGGAAATTTGCCGTTCCAGATCCAAACAACGACTGTTCTGGACAAAGGACACCTTGTCCAACATTCTGACGAAAGATCACCAAAAGTAAGAAACATTTTATGATGCTATTTCTAATATCTGTCGTGCATGTGAACTGGTCGTCGGCGCCCAAGTGTTTCTGGCTATTGTGGCTACGCTAATATAACGCTACATTTTGTTTTCGCTGTAAAACATTTAATAAATCGGAAATATTGTCTGGAATCACAAGATGCCTGTCTTTCAATTGCTGTACACTATGTATATTTCAGAAATGTTTTATGATGAGTAATTAGGTATTTGACGTTGGTGTCTGTAAATATTATGGCTGCTTTCGGTGCAATTTCTGATTGTAGCTGAAATGTAAACTATGATTTATACCTGAAATATGCAAATTTTTCGAACAAAACATATGCTATACAATAAATATGTTATCAGACTGTCATCTGATGAAGTTGTTTCTTGGTTAGTGGCTATTTATATCTTTATTTGGTCGAATTTGTGATAGCTACTGATGGAGTAAAAAACTGATGGAGTAAGAAAAGTGGTGTCTTTTGCTAACGTGGTTAGCTAATAGATTTACATATTGTGTCTTCCCTGTAAAACATTTTAAAAATCGGACATGTTGGCTTGATTCACAAGATGTGTACCTTTCATATGCTGTATTGGACTTGTTAATGTGTGAAAGTTAAATATTAAAAAAAAAAATCTTTTGAATTTCGCGCCCTGCACTTTGAGCTGGCTGTTGTCATAAGTGTACCGACGTCGGGCTTGCACGCCAAACAGGTTAAAAAGTCTCAATCGTCGATGCAAAATCATTTGTCAATGCACTATGCTCCTTATAGGAACCAAGGTCTAATCTGGAGGACTCACTAAACAGAGAACATCCCTGGTCATCCCTACTGCCTCTGATCTGGAGGACTCACTAAACAGAGAACATCCCTGGTCTTCCCTACTGCCTCTGATCTGGCAGACCCTCTAAACACAAATTATTTGTTTTGTAAATTATGTCTGAGTGTTGGAGTGTGCTCCTGGCTAGCAATAAAAAAAATAAACATGAACATTGTGCTGTCTGGTTTGCTTGATATAAGTAATTTGAAATGATTTCCACTTTTACTTTTACTCTTGATATTTTAGCAATTACAATTACTTTTGATACTTAAGTATATATATTTTTTAAATACTTAGACTTTTACTCAAGTAGTATTTCACTGGGTGACTTTTACTTTAGTTAATTTCTATTCAAAGGTATCTTTACTTTTAATCAAGTATGACAACTTGGTACTTTTTCTACCACTGTGTCCTTCCTCTAATGTATAGTTACACTAATGTAGAGCTGAATAAATGTTTCCGTCCTTCTTCTAACGAGAGATAACCCAGCACGCACTACCTCTAACGAGAGATAACCCAGCACACACTACCTCTAACGAGAGATTGATCAGCACACACTACTTCTAACGAGAGATAACCCAGCACACACTACCTCTAACGAGAGATAACCCATCACACACTACCTCTAACGAGAGATAACCCAGCACACACTACCTCTAACGAGAGATAACCCATCACACACTACCTCTAACGAGAGATAACCCAGCACGCACTACCTCTAACGAGAGATAACCCAGCACATACTACCTCTAACGAGAGATAACCCAGCACACACTACCTCTAACGAGAGATAACCCAGCACACACTACCTCTAACGAGAGATAACCCAGCACGCACTACCTCTAACGAGAGATAACCCATCACACACTACCTCTAACGAGAGATAACCCAGCACATACTACCTCTAACGAGAGATAACCCAGCACATACTACCTCTAACGAGAGATAACCCAGCACATACTACCTCTAACGAGAGATAACCCAGCACACACTACCTCTAACAAGAGATAACCCAGCACATACTACCTCTAACGAGAGATAACCCAGCACATACTACCTCTTAAAAAGAGATGGATCAGCACTAGAGAGTGTAACCTCCTTGTGGTCTTACTCTGAAAGATATCACCTTGTGAGGAATCTACAGTTTCCTCAGAACCCTGATTTTATTTAACCTTTATTTAAAGGGATACTTCAACATGTACACCTGGATACAATATTTATGTCTCTGCGTGTAATTTTAAGGAAGTCACTAACTAGAGTTAGCGCGATTGCTAACTAGTATTAGTGCAATGACTGGAAGTCTATGGTAACTGCTAGCATGCTAGTAGATATCATAGACTTCCAGTAAGTGAGCTAACACTAGTTAGCATTGGCTAGCGATAACAACATCTAACTTCCTTCATTCTAGATGCAGAGACATAACAATGGTATCCATGAGTCCATCTGACTCCGGGGAAGTAGATAAAGTCCCGAAGTGTCCCTTTAATCAGGAAGTCCAATTGTAGTCAGAATACCTCTTTCACAAGAGAGACCAGGTCAGTTGTTATTACAGTACACTAATGACACTAATAAGATGACAAATCACATTTTGTAATCAAATCTAATTTTATTTGTCACATGCTTCGTAAACAACAGGTGTAGACAAACAAACGTGAGGGGAGAAAAATAGAAAAATGGTGGTAAATAATAACACGATGAGGTAATAACTCTGCTATATACACTAGGTACCTGTACCGAGTCCATGTGTAGTATTTATGCTGCAGTAGTTTATGTGTCGGGGGGCTAGGGTCAGTCTGTTATATCTGGAGTATTTCTTCTGTCTTATCCGGTGTCCTGTGTGAATTTAAGTATGCTCTCTCTAATTCTCTCTCTTTCTCTCTCTCTCTCTCGCTTTCTTTCTTTCCCTCTCTCGGAGGACCTGAGCCCGAGGACCATGCCTCAGGACTACCTGGCCTGATGACACCTTGCTGTCCCCAGTCCACCTGGCCGTGCTGCTGCTCCAGTTTCAACTGTTCTGCCTGCGGCTATGGAACGCTGACCTGTTCACCTGACGTGCTACCTTGTCCCAGACCTGCTGTTTTCAACTCTCTAGAGACAGCAGGAGCGGTAGAAATTCTCTCAATGATCGGCGTTGAAAAGCAGAGTGACATTTACTCCTGAGGTGCTGACTTGTTGCACCCTCGACAACTACTGTGATTATTTTTATTTGACCCTGCTGGTCATCTATGAACATTTGAACATCTTGGCCATGTTCTGTTATAATCTCCACCCGGCACAGCCAGAAGAGGACTCACCACCCCTCATAGCCTGGTTCCTCTCTAGGTTTCTTCCTAGGTTCTGGCCTTTCTCGGGAGTTTTTCCTAGCCACCGTGCGTCTACACGTGCATTGCTTGCTGTTTGGGGTTTTAGGCTGGGTTTCTGTACAGCACTTCGAGATATCAGCTGATGTACGAAGGCCTTTATAAATACATTTGATTTGATTTAGCTATTTAGCAGTCTTGTTTAGCAGTCTTATGGCTTGGGGATAGAAGCTGTTCAGAGTTCTGTTGGTGTATCGGTACCGCTTGCCGTGCGTTAGCAGAGAGAACCGCCTATGACTCCCCCTCGCATAGAGGTCCTGGACGACAGGGAGTTCGGCCACAGTAACACACTACACTCTATAGCGCCATGCGGTCGGATGCCAAGCAGTTGCCATTCCAAGCAGTGATGAATCCACTTGAAGCTCTCGAAATGATGCGGATGGGGCTCGGCTTTCTGTGGTTCACGATGTTGAAGTTGATGGAGATGTTGTTGTCCAGGCACCACACTGCCAGGCCACTGACCTCCTCCCTATAGGCTGTCTCAACGTCCTCGGTAATCAGGGCTACCACCATCGTGTCATCAGACAATTTAAAGGGTAGGTAGCATAAACGTAACCACATGTAACATATGGATTTGCATTAGTTTATTACATTAAAAGTCTCAACGAACACCTCATTTCTTTTTCTTTGAGTTATTACATAAAACTGATCAGAATGCCGGGGTGTGATGTAATATGGAGGACCCGCCAAGCCAGCCTATTCCTTATAATGTAAACTCCAACCAAAAATAACTTCAAATGTACAACTTCAAATTAAACCAAATAAGCTGATGACTACTGGTTTCAATAACATTTTCAGCCAACCTACAAGCAAATTTTTTTATTAACGTATTTTTACTAATCCTCTTGCACGGTTGCTAGCAAATTAGTCTGCTAATGTTAGCCCTACTAGCCTGCTAATGTTAGCCCTACTAGCATGCTAATGTTAGCCCTACTAGCCTGCTAATGTTAGCCCTAACAGTGCATGAGTCAGCCAATTGCTATCAACACCTAGCTTACAGTTACATTAAAGTTAACCAACGTTTTGGATACATTTATATAACGCCATCTAAAAAGTTCTCAAAGACTTTTAGCTATATGCAGTTATCTTAGTCAGCCAGCTAACGTTAGCTATTTAGCCAACTAGCTATTAGCCACAGTTGGCAACTGTTGGATACCAGATAGAACAAAACATAACGACAGATTAGAAGCAAAGAGAGAGCGGAGACTTACAGACTGATGACTGGGGCCCATCCGGTGGTACAACTTTTTTAACCCTCCTGCTGTGTTCCGGTCTAATTGGATCGATTTACTCTCTGAAAAATGTAGTTCATTTAATCTGATTGTCATAAGGTTCCATGACTTTGTCCACACATCTGAACACACAAAACACGTTGTGATGAATTGCATTACATTTTGGGTGTTTTATTTAACTTTTGTACACCTGTGGTGTTCCCGGTCAAAAATGACCAGTCATTAGAAATTAATGGGTGAGACTACAATTAGTGTACAAATTTAAGTTCAGGCACATCACACACACACACACACACACACACACACACACACACACACACACACACACACACACACACACACACACACACACACACACACACACACACACACACACACACACACACACACACACACACACACACACTCCCCTTCTTGGCTTCCATGGCAACCCCCACGGGAACCTTTTCCCAATAGAATCTTTCCTCCATGTGATCCACACCTGTTGGCATTCTCACAAACAATCACAACATTGTTTCAATAATATATTTCTCACAGCTCTGGTATATAAAGCTTATTCGAGGACTTGTTCACAATTCATTCTGTGGCAGCACAATGACCAAACGATATACTGTATGTGAGGCTCTTGATCATATCTTTGATCATGACACCGGTGAGGAGGAGAGAGTCCTTGTTAAACTTTGACACAAAGTAGTCTGTGATAAATAGCACAATATGTTTCATCTGAGTATTTGTTATAGTCAAAATAATCCATACATTATGCTTTATTTACTAAAAAACAAGTTGTATGAGCTCAGGTCAATGAGGCCTACAGGCCATAAATACCTAATAGAAGTTCAAAACGTGTAATGTTCACAAGAACTTTAGTTGATTAAAAGATCTAACACAACATTAGGTGATAATATATGTATTATTATGGATTTATAATCAGCTATAATGGGGTGGTCATTTTGGACCAGGAACACAGAATGAATTAACATGAAACGAACACAACGGGAGGGTTAAAAGAGCGCAGGATGAAACATGTGCAGGGATACTGGAGTTACAGAGGTAAGAGGAAGACCCCGAGTTGCCTCTTCACTGTTGACGTTGACACTGGACAGAGTAACTCTACCTAGAAGGCCAGCAACCCCGAGTCGCCTCTTCACTGTTGACGTTGACACTGGACAGAGTAACTCTACCTAGAAGGCCAGCAACCCCGAGTCGCCTCTTCACTGTTGACGTTGACACTGGACAGAGTAACTCTACCTAGAAGGCCAGCAACCCCGTGTCGCCTCTTTACTGTTGACGTTGACACTGGACAGAGTAACTCTACCTAGAAGGCCAGCAACCCCGAGTCGCCTCTTCACTGTTGACGTTGACACTGGACAGAGTAACTCTACCTAGAAGGCCAGCAACCCCGAGTCGCCTCTTCACTGTTGACGTTGACACTGGACAGAGTAACTCTACCTAGAAGGCCAGCAACCCCGAGTCGCCTCTTCACTGTTGACGTTGACACTGGACAGAGTAACTCTACCTAGAAGGCCAGCAACCCCGAGTCGCCTCTTCACTGTTGACGTTGACACTGGACAGAGTAACTCTACCTAGAAGGCCAGCATCCCCGAGTCGCCTCTTCACTGTTGACGTTGACACTGGACAGAGTAACTCTACCTAGAAGGCCAGCAACCCCGAGTCGCCTCTTCACTGTTGACGTTGACACTGGACAGAGCAACTCTACCTAGAAGGCCAGCATCCCCAAGTCGCCTCTTCACTGTTTACGTTGACACTGGACAGAGCAACTCTACCTAGAAGGCCAGCAACCCCGAGTCGCCTCTTCACTGTTGACGTTGACACTGGACAGAGCAACTCTACCTAGAAGGCCAACAACCCCGAGTCACCTCTTCACTGTTGACGTTGACACTGGACAGAGCAACTCTACCTAGAAGGCCAACAACCCCGAGTTGCCTCTTCACTGTTCACGTTGAGACTGGTGTTTTGTACGTACTATTTAATGAAGTTGCCAGTTGAGGACTTGTGAGGCGTCTGTTTCTCAAACTAGACACTCAAATGTACTTGTCCTCTTGCTCAGTTGTGCACCGGGGCCTCCCACTCCTCTTTCTATTCTGGTTAGAGCCAGTTTGCGCTGTTCTGTGAAGGGAGTAGTACACAGCGTTGTACGAGATCTTCAGTTTCTTGGCAATTTCTCACATGGAACAGCCTTCATTTCTCAGAACAAGAATAGACTGACGAGTTTCAGAAGAAAGTTATTTGTTTCTGGCCATTTTGAGCCTGTAATCGAACCCACAAATGCTGATGCTCCAGATACTCAACTAGTCTAAAGAAGGCCAGTTTTATTGCTTCTTTAATCAGAACAACAGTTTTCAGCTGTACTAACATAATTGCAAAAGGGTTTTCTACTGATCAATTAGCCTTTTAAAATTAGGAACTTGGATTAGCTAACACAACGTGCCATTGGAACACAGGAGTGATGGTTGCTGATAATGGGCCTCTATACGCCTATGTAGATATTCCATTAAAAATCAGCCATTTCCAAATACAATGTCTGATTAATTTGATGTTATTTTAATGGACCAAAAATGTGGTTTTCTTTCAAAAATAAGGACATTTCTAAATGACCCCAAACATTTGAACGGTAGTGTACTGTACGTAACTCCAATTCATGACTGTGAACACCTGTAATCATCTCAGGTACCCTTAGCCAATCCCCAGCAATAAATTCAAGCAGATTTATAGAATGTTTGTTATTTTGAAAAGTATAATTTCTACTTCTTACAACACAGAGGAATGTAAACGTGAAGATATATCCCTGGCAATAGATTGTTCTCTTTTTTATATGGCATTTGTGCAACCAGCATACATTTCCAGAATTTCCTTGCATGTTGAAGTGAAATGTTGCAGTGAACTAGGCTTCTATCTGACTCTGTTGAGCAACACAAGGGCTGCTTTTACAAACATGGCTGGGCTTTCTTCTCTCCTTCCCCCACACACTCTATCTCCCGCGGTCTTCTCCCTCCCTCTCTCTCTCTCTCTCTCTCTCTCTCTCTCTCTCTCTCTGTCTCTCTCTGCTGTATGAACTAAAGAGAGTGGGCCCAAACCAAAAAGGTCCTGCAGTAGCTCACAACTTCAAAAGCTGAAACTCGAGTCCCTCTGCAACTTCACAATAAACCAAATAAACCAGGCAGGACAGAGCTGGGAGGCTGGAACAGGAGCAGAGAAAAGTTATCAAAACAGAGAGAGTTCAGCTTCAACACTGAGAGGGGGAGCGGCATGACCACTTAGTGAAATAAAAACAGAAGAAATGATATACAGATTAAACAACTGCAACGGTGATGAGGGTGGGGTGGGAGGATGGGACAGAAACAGCAAGAGGAAGACTGTCCATAGTGGGAGTAGCAGAGTTTTGACCATGATGCCCCTGTACTGCATCTGAGTGATTGAAGTGAGGAGAACAGGGCTTTGGGGGTAGTATTCACTGGAGTGTTTTTTGCAGATATAACTGTATAGTTTATTAACCTAGGAAGAAACCTAGAGAGGAACTAAGCTCTGAGAGGTGGCCAGTGCTCTTCTGGCTGTGGCCAGGGGAGATTATAAGAGTAGATAGCCATTAAGGCCAGATCTTCCTTCAAGATGTTCAAACATTCATAGATGACCAGCAGGGTCAAATAATAATCGCAGTGGTTGTAGAGGGTGCAACAGGTCAGCAACTCAGGAGTAATTGTCAGTTGGCTTATCACAGCCGAGCATTCAGAGGTCGAGATAGCAGGTGCGGTCAATATATATATATATATTGAAGATTAAACACAATTGTAAATACAATCCATATTTATTTATTTTCCCTTTTGTAGTTTAACTATTTGGACATCGTTACAACACTGTATATAGACATAATATGACATTTGAAAATGTCTTTATTTTATTCACTGTTCAAATTTATTGTTTATTTCACTTTTTTTATTATCTATTTCACTTGGCAACATAGACGTATGTTTCCCATGCCATTTAAGCCCCTTAATTTTAATTGAATTGAAAGAGAAAGCGAGAGCTAAGAGAACACTAAAACAGAGCGCTAAGAGAGAGAGAACTGAGAGAGAGATTCAGAGAGAGAACTAGCAGAGAGATTCAGAGAGAGAACTGGCAAAGAGATTCAGAGAGAGAGAACTAGCAGAGAGATTCAGAGAAAGAGAACTAGCAGAGAGATTCAGTGAGAGAACTAGCAAAGAGATTCAGAGAGAGAACTAGCAGAGAGATTCAGAGAGACAACTAGCAGAGAGATTCAGAGAGAGAGAACTAGCAGAGAGATTCAGAGAGAGAGAACTAGCAGAGAGATTCAGAGAGAGAGAACTAGCAGAGAGATTCAGAGAGAGAACTAACAGAGAGATTCAGAGAGAGAACTAACAGAGGGATTCAGAGAGAGAGAACTAATAGAGAGATTCAGAGAGAGAACTAGCAGAGAGATTCAGAGAGAGAGAACTAGCAGAGAGATTCAGAGAGAGAGAACTAGCAGAGCGATTCAGAGAGAGAACTAGCAGAAGAGATTCAGAGAGAGAAGTAGCAGGGAGATTCAGAGAGAGAGAACTAGCAGAGAGATTCAGAGAGAGAGAACTAGCAGAGAGATTCAGAGAGAGAGAACTAACAGAGAGATTCAGAGAGAGAACTAGCAGAGAGATTCAGAGAGAGAGAACTAGCAGAGAGATTCAGAGAGAGAGAACTAGCAGAGAGAATCAGAGAGAGAGAACTAGCAGAGAGATTCAGAGAGAGAACTAACAGAGAGATTCAGAGAGAGAACTAACAGAGAGATTCAGAGAGAGAGAACTAGCAGAGAGATTCAGAGAGAGAGAACTAGCAGAGCGATTCAGAGAGAGAAGTAGCAGGGAGATTCAGAGAGAGAGAACTAGCAGAGAGATTCAGAGAGAGAGAACTAGCAGAGAGATTCAGAGAGAGAGAACTAGCAGAGAGATTCAGAGAGAGAACTAGCAGAGAGATTCAGAGAGAGAACTAGCAGAGAGATTCAGAGAGAGAGAACTAGCAGAGAGATTCAGAGAGAGAGAACTAGCAGAGAGATTCAGAGAGAGAGAACTAGCAGAGAGATTCAGAGAGAGAGAACTAACAGACAGATTCAGAGAGAGAACTAGCAGAGAGATTCAGAGAGAGAACTAACAGCGAGATTCAGAGAGAGAGAGAACTAGCAGAGAGATTCAGAGAGAGAACTAGCAGAGAGATTCAGAGAGAGAACTAGCAGAGAGATTCAGAGAGAGAGAACTAGCAGAGAGATTCAGAGAGAGAGAACTAGCAGAGAGATTCAGAGAGAGAGAACTAGCAGAGAGATTCAGAGAGAGAACTAGCAGAGAGATTCAGAGAGAGAGAACTAGCAGAGAGATTCAGAGAGAGAGAACTAGCAGAGAGATTCAGAGAGAGAGAACTAGCAGAGAGATTCAGAGAGAGAGAACTAGCAGAGAGATTCAGAGAGAGAACTAACAGAGAGATTCAGAGAGAGAGAACTAACAGCGAGATTCAGAGAGAGAGAACTAGCAGGGAGATTCAGAGAGAGAGAACTAGCAGAGAGATTCAGAGAGAGAGAACTAGCAGAGAGATTCAGAGAGAGAGAACTAGCAGAGAGACTCAGAGAGAGAACTAGCAGAGAGATTCAGAGAGAGAGAACTAGCAGAGAGATTCAGAGAGAGAGAACTAGCAGAGAGATTCAGAGAGAGAGAACTAGCAGAGAGATTCAGAGAGAGAGAACTAGCAGAGAGATTCAGAGAGAGAGAACTAGCAGAGAGATTCAGAGAGAGAACTAGCAAAGAGATTCAGAGAGAGAGAACTAGCAGAGAGATTCAGAGAGAGAGAACTAGCAGAGAGATTCAGAGAGAGAGAACTAGCAGAGAGATTCAGAGAGAGAACTAGCAGAGAGATTCAGAGAGAGAACTAGCAGAGAGATTCAGAGAGAGAGAACTAGCAGAGAGATTCAGAGAGAGAGAACTAGCAGAGAGATTCAGAGAGAGAGAACTAGCAGAGAGATTCAGAGAGAGAACTAGCAGAGAGATTCAGAGAGAGAGAACTAGCAGAGAGATTCAGAGAGAGAGAACTAGCAGAGAGATTCAGAGAGAGAGAACTAGCAGAGAGATTCAGAGAGAGAACTAGCAGAGAGATTCAGAGAGAGAACTAGCAGAGAGATTCAGAGAGAGAGAACTAGCAGAGAGATTCAGAGAGAGAACTAGCAGAGAGATTCAGAGAGAGAGAACTAGCAGAGATTCAGAGAGAGAGAACTAGCAGAGAGAATCAGAGAGAGAGAACTAGCAGTGAGATTCAGAGAGAGAGAACTGAGAGAGAGATTCAGAGCGAGAACTAGCAGAGAGATTCAGAGAGAGAACTAACAGAGAGATTCAGAGAGAGAACTAACAGAGAGATTCAGAGAGAGAACTAGCAGAGAGATTCAGAGAGAGAGAACTAAGAGAGAGATTCAGAGAGAGAGAACTAGCAGAGAACTAAGAGAGAACTAACAGAGCACTAAGAGAGAACTAACAGAGCACTAAGAGAGAACTAACAGAGCACTATGAGAGAGCTAACAGAGCGCTAAGAGAGCGCTAAGAGAGCGCTAAGTGAGCGCTAAGAGAGCGCTAAGAGAGCGCTAAGAGAGAGCTAAGAGAGAGTAAAGAGAGCTAAGAGAGAGCTAGGAGAGAGCTAAGAGAGCTAAGAGAGAGCTAAGAGAGAGTAAAGAGAGCTAAGAGAGAGCTAAGAGAGAGTAAAGAGAGCGCTAAGAGAGAGTAAAGAGAGCGGTAAGAGAGAGCTAAGAGAGTAAAGAGAGAGCTAAGAGAGAGTAAAGAGAGAGCTAAGAGAGAGCTAAGAGAGAGCTAAGAGAGAGCTAAGAGAGAGCTAAGAGAGAGTAAAGAGAGCGCTAAGAGAGCGCTAAGAGAGAGCTAAGAGAGAGCTAAGAGAGAGTAAAGAGAGCTAAGAGAGAGCTAAGAGAGAGCTAAGAGAGAGCTAAGAGAGAGCTAAGAGAGAGCTAAGAGAGAGCTAAGAGAGAGTAAAGAGAGCGCTAAGAGAGCGCTAAGAGAGAGTAAAGAGAGAGCTAAGAGAGAGTTAAGAGAGAGCTAAGAGAGAGCTAAGAGAGAGTAAAGAGAGAGCTAAGAGAGAGCTAAGAGAGAGCTAAGAGAGAGCTAAGAGAGAGCTAAGAGAGAGTAAAGAGAGCGCTAAGAGAGAGCTAAGAGAGAGCTAAGAGAGAGCTAAGAGAGAGTAAAGAGAGCTAAGAGAGAGCTAAGAGAGAGCTAAGAGAGAGCTAAGAGAGAGCTAAGAGAGAGCTAAGAGAGAGTAAAGAGAGCGCTAAGAGAGAGCTAAGAGAGAGCTAAGAGAGAGCTAAGAGAGAGCTAAGAGAGAGTAAAGAGAGCTAAGAGAGAGCTAAGAGAGAGTAAAGAGAGCGCTAAGAGAGAGTTAAGAGAGAGCTAAGAGCGAGCAAAGAGAAAGTAAAGAGAACGCTAAGAGAGAGCTAAGAGAGAGCTAAGAGAGAGCTAAGAGAGAGCTAAGAGAGCTAAGAGAGAGCTAAGAGAGAGTAAAGAGAGCGCTAAGAGAGAGCTAAGAGAGAGCTAAAAGAGAGCTAAGAGAGAGCTAAGAGAGCTAAGAGAGCTAAGAGAGAGCTAAGAGAGAGCTAAGAGAGCTAAGAGAGAGCTAAGAGAGAGTAAAGAGAGCGCTAAGAGAGAGCTAAGAGAGAGCTAAAAGAGAGCTAAGAGAGAGCTAAGAGAGCTAAGAGAGAGCTAAGAGAGAGCTAAGAGAGAGCTAAGAGAGAGTAAAGAGAGAGTAAAGAGAGCGCTAAGAGAGAGCTAAGAGAGAGCTAAGAGAGAGCTAAGAGAGAGCTAAGAGAGAGCTAAGAGAGAGTAAAGAGAGAGCTAAGAGAGAGCTAAGAGAGAGTAAAGAGAGCACTAAGAGAGAGCTAAGAGAGAGCTAAGAGAGAGCTAAGAGAGAGCTAAGAGAGAGTAAAGAGAGCTAAGAGAGAGCTAAGAGAGAGCTAAGAGAGCTAAGAGAGAGCTAAGAGAGCTAAGAGAGAGTAAAGAGAGCTAAGAGAGAGCTAAGAGAGAGTAAAGAGAGCGCTAAGAGAGAGCTAAGAGAGAGCTAAGAGAGAGCTAAGAGAGAGTAAAGAGAGCGCTAAAAGAGAGCTAAGAGAGAGCTAAGAGAGAGCTAAGAGAGCTAAGAGAGAGCTAAGAGAGAGTAAAGAGAGCACTAAGAGAGAGCTAAGAGAGAGCTAAGAGAGAGCTAAGAGAGCTAAGAGAGAGCTAAGAGAGAGTAAAGAGAGCTAAGAGAGAGCTAAGAGAGAGTAAAGAGAGCGCTAAGAGAGAGCTAAGAGAGAGCTAAGAGAGAGTAAAGAGAGAGCTAAGAGAGAGCTAAGAGAGAGCTAAGAGAGAGCTAAGAGAGAGCTAAGAGAGAGTAAAGAGAGCGCTAAGAGAGCGCTAAGAGAGAGCTACGAGAGAGCTAAGAGAGCTAAGAGAGAGCTAAGAGAGAGTAAAGAGAGCTAAGAGAGAGCTAAGAGAGAGTAAAGAGAGAGCTAAGAGAGAGTAAAGAGAGAGCTAAGAGAGAGCTAAGAGAGAGCTAAGAGAGAGCTAAGAGAGCTAAGAGAGAGCTAAAAGAGAGCTAAGAGAGAGCTAAGAGAGAGCTAAGAGAGAGCTAAGAGAGAGCTAAGAGAGAGTAAAGAGAGAGTAAAGAGAGCGCTAAGAGAGAGCTAAGAGAGAGTAAAGAGAGCGCTAAGAGAGAGCTAAGAGAGAGCTAAGAGAGAGTAAAGAGAGCTAAGAGAGAGCTAAGAGAGAGCTAAGAGAGAGTAAAGAGAGAGCTAAGAGAGAGTAAAGAGAGAGTAAAGAGAGAGCTAAGAGAGAGCTAATAGAGAGCTAAGAGAGAGTAAAGAGAGCGCTAAGAGAGAGCTAAGAGAGAGCTAAGAGAGAGCTAAGAGAGAGCTAAGAGAGCTAAGAGAGAGCTAAGAGAGAGTAAAGAGAGCGCTAAGAGAGAGCTAAGAGAGAGCTAAAAGAGAGCTAAGAGAGAGCTAAGAGAGCTAAGAGAGAGCTAAGAGAGAGCTAAGAGAGAGTAAAGAGAGCGCTAAGAGAGAGCTAAGAGAGAGCTAAGAGAGCTAAGAGAGCTAAGAGAGAGTAAAGAGAGCGCTAAGAGAGAGCTAAGAGAGAGCTAAGAGAGAGCTAAGAGAGCTAAGAGAGAGCTAAGAGAGAGTAAAGAGAGCTAAGAGAGAGCTAAGAGAGAGTAAAGAGAGCGCTAAGAGAGAGCTAAGAGAGAGCTAAGAGAGAGTAAAGAGAGAGCTAAGAGAGAGCTAAGAGAGAGCTAAGAGAGAGCTAAGAGAGAGTAAAGAGAGCTAAGAGAGAGCTAAGAGAGAGCTAAGAGAGAGTAAAGAGAGCTAAGAGAGAGCTAAGAGAGAGTAAAGAGAGCGCTAAGAGAGAGCTAAGAGAGAGCTAAGAGAGAGTAAAGAGAGCTAAGAGAGAGCTAAGAGAGAGCTAAGAGAGAGTAAAGAGAGAGCTAAGAGAGAGTAAAGAGAGAGTAAAGAGAGAGCTAAGAGAGAGCTAAGAGAGCTAAGAGAGAGCTAAGAGAGAGTAAAGAGAGCGCTAAGACAGAGCTAAGAGAGAGCTAAAAGAGAGCTAAGAGAGAGCTAAGAGAGCTAAGAGAGAGCTAAGAGAGAGCTAAGAGAGAGCTAAGAGAGAGCTAAGAGAGAGCTAAGAGAGAGTAAAGAGAGAGTAAAGAGAGCGCTAAGAGAGAGCTAAGAGAGAGCTAAGAGAGAGCTAAGAGAGAGTAAAGAGAGAGCTAAGAGAGAGTAAAGAGAGAGCTAAGAGAGCGCTAAGAGAGAGCTAAGAGAGAGCTAAGAGAGAGTAAAGAGAGCTAAGAGAGAGCTAAGAGAGAGCTAAGAGAGCTAAGAGAGAGCTAAGAGAGCTAAGAGAGAGTAAAGAGAGCTAAGAGAGAGCTAAGAGAGAGCTAAGAGAGAGTAAAGAGAGAGTAAAGAGAGCGCTAAGAGAGAGCTAAGAGAGAGCTAAGAGAGAGCTAAGAGAGAGCTAAGAGAGAGTAAAGAGAGCGCTAAGAGAGAGCTAAGAGAGAGTAAAGAGAGCGCTAAGAGAGAGCTAAGAGAGAGCTAAGAGAGAGCTAAGAGAGCTAAGAGAGAGCTAAGAGAGAGTAAAGAGAGCGCTAAGAGAGAGCTAAGAGAGAGCTAAGAGAGAGCTAAGAGAGCTAAGAGAGAGCTAAGAGAGAGTAAAGAGAGCTAAGAGAGAGCTAAGAGAGAGTAAAGAGAGAGCTAAGAGAGAGTAAAGAGAGAGCTAAGAGAGAGCTAAGAGAGAGCTAAGAGAGAGCTAAGAGAGAGTAAAGAGAGCGCTAAGAGAGAGCTAAGAGAGCTAAGAGAGAGCTAAGAGAGAGTAAAGAGAGAGTAAAGAGAGCTAAGAGAGAGCTAAGAGAGAGTAAAGAGAGAGCTAAGAGAGAGTAAAGAGAGAGCTAAGAGAGAGCTAAGAGAGAGCTAAGAGAGAGCTAAGAGAGAGCTAAGAGAGAGTAAAGAGAGCTAAGAGAGAGCTAAGAGAGAGCTAAGAGAGCTAAGAGAGAGCTAAGAGAGAGCTAAGAGAGAGTAAAGAGAGCTAAGAGAGAGTAAAGAGAGCGCTAAGAGAGAGCTAAGAGAGAGCTAAGAGAGAGTAAAGAGAGCTAAGAGAGAGCTAAGAGAGAGCTAAGAGAGAGTAAAGAGAGAGCTAAGAGAGAGTAAAGAGAGAGTAAAGAGAGAGCTAAGAGAGAGCTAATAGAGAGTTAAGAGAGAGTAAAGAGAGCGCTAAGAGAGAGCTAAGAGAGAGCTAAGAGAGCTAAGAGAGAGCTAAGAGAGAGCTAAGAGAGAGCTAAGAGAGAGTAAAGAGAGAGCTAAGAGAGAGTAAAGAGAGCGCTAAGAGAGCGCTAAGAGGGAGCTAAGAGAGAGCTAAGAGAGAGCTAAGAGAGAGTAAAGAGAGCGCTAAGAGAGAGCTAAGAGAGAGCTAAGAGAGAGCTAAGAGAGCTAAGAGAGAGCTAAGAGAGAGTAAAGAGAGCTAAGAGAGAGCTAAGAGAGAGTAAAGAGAGAGCTAAGAGAGAGTAAAGAGAGAGCTAAGAGAGAGCTAAGAGAGAGCTAAGAGAGAGCTAAGAGAGAGTAAAGAGAGCTAAGAGAGAGCTAAGAGAGAGCTAAGAGAGCTAAGAGAGAGCTAAGAGAGAGCTAAGAGAGAGTAAAGAGAGCTAAGAGAGAGCTAAGAGAGAGTAAAGAGAGCGCTAAGAGAGAGCTAAGAGAGAGCTAAGAGAGAGCTAAGAGAGAGCTAAGAGAGAGTAAAGAGAGCGCTAAGAGAGAGCTAAGAGAGAGTAAAGAGAGCGCTAAGAGAGAGCTAAGAGAGAGCTAAGAGAGAGCTAAGAGAGCTAAGAGAGAGCTAAGAGAGAGTAAAGAGAGCTAAGAGAGAGCTAAGAGAGAGTAAAGAGAGCGCTAAGAGAGAGCTAAGAGAGAGCTAAGAGAGAGTAAAGAGAGAGCTAAGAGAGAGCTAAGAGAGAGCTAAGAGAGAGCTAAGAGAGAGCTAAGAGAGAGTAAAGAGAGCGCTAAGAGAGAGCTAAGAGAGAGCTAAGAGAGCTAAGAGAGAGCTAAGAGAGAGTAAAGAGAGAGTAAAGAGAGCTAAGAGAGAGGTAAGAGAGAGTAAAGAGAGAGCTAAGAGAGAGTAAAGAGAGAGCTAAGAGAGAGCTAAGAGAGAGCTAAGAGAGAGCTAAGAGAGAGCTAAGAGAGAGTAAAGAGAGCTAAGAGAGAGCTAAGAGAGAGCTAAGAGAGCTAAGAGAGAGCTAAGAGAGAGCTAAGAGAGAGTAAAGAGAGCTAAGAGAGAGTAAAGAGAGCTAAGAGAGAGCTAAGAGAGAGCTAAGAGAGAGCTAAGAGAGCTAAGAGAGAGCTAAGAGAGAGCTAAGAGAGAGTAAAGAGAGCGCTAAGAGAGCGCTAAGAGGGAGCTAAGAGAGAGCTAAGAGAGAGCTAAGAGAGAGCTAAGAGAGAGTAAAGATAGCGCTAAGAGAGAGCTAAGAGAGAGCTAAGAGAGAGCTAAGAGAGCTAAGAGAGAGCTAAGAGAGAGCTAAGAGAGAGCTAAGAGAGAGCTAAGAGAGAGTAAAGAGAGAGCTAAGAGAGAGTAAAGAGAGAGTAAAGAGAGAGCTAAGAGAGAGCTAATAGAGAGCTAAGAGAGAGTAAAGAGAGCGCTAAGAGAGAGCTAAGAGAGAGCTAAGAGAGAGCTAAGAGAGAGCTAAGAGAGCTAAGAGAGAGCTAAGAGAGAGTAAAGAGAGCGCTAAGAGAGAGCTAAGAGAGAGCTAAAAGAGAGCTAAGAGAGAGCTAAGAGAGCTAAGAGAGAGCTAAGAGAGAGTAAAGAGAGCGCTAAGAGAGAGCTAAGAGAGAGCTAAGAGAGAGCTAAGAGAGAGCTAAGAGAGAGTAAAGAGAGCGCTAAGAGAGAGCTAAGAGAGAGTAAAGAGAGCGCTAAGAGAGAGCTAAGAGAGAGCTAAGAGAGAGCTAAGAGAGCTAAGAGAGAGCTAAGAGAGAGTAAAGAGAGCTAAGAGAGAGCTAAGAGAGAGTAAAGAGAGCGCTAAGAGAGAGCTAAGAGAGAGCTAAGAGAGAGTAAAGAGAGAGCTAAGAGAGAGCTAAGAGAGAGCTAAGAGAGAGCTAAGAGAGAGCTAAGAGAGAGTAAAGAGAGCGCTAAGAGAGAGCTAAGAGAGAGCTAAGAGAGCTAAGAGAGAGCTAAGAGAGAGTAAAGAGAGAGTAAAGAGAGCTAAGAGAGAGGTAAGAGAGAGTAAAGAGAGAGCTAAGAGAGAGTAAAGAGAGAGCTAAGAGAGAGCTAAGAGAGAGCTAAGAGAGAGCTAAGAGAGAGCTAAGAGAGAGTAAAGAGAGCTAAGAGAGAGCTAAGAGAGAGCTAAGAGAGCTAAGAGAGAGCTAAGAGAGAGCTAAGAGAGAGTAAAGAGAGCTAAGAGAGAGTAAAGAGAGCGCTAAGAGAGAGCTAAGAGAGAGCTAAGAGAGAGCTAAGAGAGCTAAGAGAGAGCTAAGAGAGAGCTAAGAGAGAGTAAAGAGAGCGCTAAGAGAGCGCTAAGAGGGAGCTAAGAGAGAGCTAAGAGAGAGCTAAGAGAGAGCTAAGAGAGAGCTAAGAGAGAGTAAAGAGAGCGCTAAGAGAGAGCTAAGAGAGAGCTAAGAGAGAGCTAAGAGAGCTAAGAGAGAGCTAAGAGAGAGTAAAGAGAGCTAAGAGAGAGCTAAGAGAGAGTAAAGAGAGCGCTAAGAGAGAGCTAAGAGAGAGCTAAGAGAGAGTAAAGAGAGAGCTAAGAGAGAGCTAAGAGAGAGCTAAGAGAGAGCTAAGAGAGAGCTAAGAGAGAGTAAAGAGAGCGCTAAGAGAGAGCTAAGAGAGAGCTAAGAGAGCTAAGAGAGAGCTAAGAGAGAGTAAAGAGAGAGTAAAGAGAGCTAAGAGAGAGGTAAGAGAGAGTAAAGAGAGAGCTAAGAGAGAGTAAAGAGAGAGCTAAGAGAGAGCTAAGAGAGAGCTAAGAGAGAGCTAAGAGAGAGCTAAGAGAGAGTAAAGAGAGCTAAGAGAGAGCTAAGAGAGAGCTAAGAGAGCTAAGAGAGAGCTAAGAGAGAGCTAAGAGAGAGTAAAGAGAGCTAAGAGAGAGTAAAGAGAGCGCTAAGAGAGAGCTAAGAGAGAGCTAAGAGAGAGCTAAGAGAGCTAAGAGAGAGCTAAGAGAGAGCTAAGAGAGAGTAAAGAGAGCGCTAAGAGAGCGCTAAGAGGGAGCTAAGAGAGAGCTAAGAGAGAGCTAAGAGAGAGCTAAGAGAGAGTAAAGATAGCGCTAAGAGAGAGCTAAGAGAGAGCTAAGAGAGAGCTAAGAGAGCTAAGAGAGAGCTAAGAGAGAGCTAAGAGAGAGCTAAGAGAGAGCTAAGAGAGAGTAAAGAGAGAGCTAAGAGAGAGTAAAGAGAGAGTAAAGAGAGAGCTAAGAGAGAGCTAATAGAGAGCTAAGAGAGAGTAAAGAGAGCGCTAAGAGAGAGCTAAGAGAGAGCTAAGAGAGAGCTAAGAGAGAGCTAAGAGAGCTAAGAGAGAGCTAAGAGAGAGTAAAGAGAGCGCTAAGAGAGAGCTAAGAGAGAGCTAAAAGAGAGCTAAGAGAGAGCTAAGAGAGCTAAGAGAGAGCTAAGAGAGAGTAAAGAGAGCGCTAAGAGAGAGCTAAGAGAGAGCTAAGAGAGAGCTAAGAGAGAGCTAAGAGAGAGTAAAGAGAGCGCTAAGAGAGAGCTAAGAGAGAGTAAAGAGAGCGCTAAGAGAGAGCTAAGAGAGAGCTAAGAGAGAGCTAAGAGAGCTAAGAGAGAGCTAAGAGAGAGTAAAGAGAGCTAAGAGAGAGCTAAGAGAGAGTAAAGAGAGCGCTAAGAGAGAGCTAAGAGAGAGCTAAGAGAGAGTAAAGAGAGAGCTAAGAGAGAGCTAAGAGAGAGCTAAGAGAGAGCTAAGAGAGAGCTAAGAGAGAGTAAAGAGAGCGCTAAGAGAGAGCTAAGAGAGAGCTAAGAGAGCTAAGAGAGAGCTAAGAGAGAGTAAAGAGAGAGTAAAGAGAGCTAAGAGAGAGGTAAGAGAGAGTAAAGAGAGAGCTAAGAGAGAGTAAAGAGAGAGCTAAGAGAGAGCTAAGAGAGAGCTAAGAGAGAGCTAAGAGAGAGCTAAGAGAGAGTAAAGAGAGCTAAGAGAGAGCTAAGAGAGAGCTAAGAGAGCTAAGAGAGAGCTAAGAGAGAGCTAAGAGAGAGTAAAGAGAGCTAAGAGAGAGTAAAGAGAGCGCTAAGAGAGAGCTAAGAGAGAGCTAAGAGAGAGCTAAGAGAGCTAAGAGAGAGCTAAGAGAGAGCTAAGAGAGAGTAAAGAGAGCGCTAAGAGAGCGCTAAGAGGGAGCTAAGAGAGAGCTAAGAGAGAGCTAAGAGAGAGCTAAGAGAGAGTAAAGATAGCGCTAAGAGAGAGCTAAGAGAGAGCTAAGAGAGAGCTAAGAGAGCTAAGAGAGAGCTAAGAGAGAGCTAAGAGAGAGCTAAGAGAGAGCTAAGAGAGAGTAAAGAGAGAGCTAAGAGAGAGTAAAGAGAGAGTAAAGAGAGAGCTAAGAGAGAGCTAATAGAGAGCTAAGAGAGAGTAAAGAGAGCGCTAAGAGAGAGCTAAGAGAGAGCTAAGAGAGAGCTAAGAGAGAGCTAAGAGAGCTAAGAGAGAGCTAAGAGAGAGTAAAGAGAGCGCTAAGAGAGAGCTAAGAGAGAGCTAAAAGAGAGCTAAGAGAGAGCTAAGAGAGCTAAGAGAGAGCTAAGAGAGAGCTAAGAGAGAGTAAAGAGAGCGCTAAGAGAGAGCTAAGAGAGAGCTAAGAGAGCTAAGAGAGCTAAGAGAGAGTAAAGAGAGCGCTAAGAGAGAGCTAAGAGAGAGCTAAGAGAGAGCTAAGAGAGCTAAGAGAGAGCTAAGAGAGAGTAAAGAGAGCTAAGAGAGAGCTAAGAGAGAGTAAAGAGAGCGCTAAGAGAGAGCTAAGAGAGAGCTAAGAGAGAGTAAAGAGAGAGCTAAGAGAGAGCTAAGAGAGAGCTAAGAGAGAGCTAAGAGAGAGTAAAGAGAGCTAAGAGAGAGCTAAGAGAGAGCTAAGAGAGAGTAAAGAGAGCTAAGAGAGAGCTAAGAGAGAGTAAAGAGAGCGCTAAGAGAGAGCTAAGAGAGAGCTAAGAGAGAGTAAAGAGAGCTAAGAGAGAGCTAAGAGAGAGCTAAGAGAGAGTAAAGAGAGAGCTAAGAGAGAGTAAAGAGAGAGTAAAGAGAGAGCTAAGAGAGAGCTAATAGAGAGCTAAGAGAGAGTAAAGAGAGCGCTAAGAGAGAGCTAAGAGAGAGCTAAGAGAGAGCTAAGAGAGAGCTAAGAGAGAGCTAAGAGAGCTAAGAGAGAGCTAAGAGAGAGTAAAGAGAGCGCTAAGACAGAGCTAAGAGAGAGCTAAAAGAGAGCTAAGAGAGAGCTAAGAGAGCTAAGAGAGAGCTAAGAGAGAGCTAAGAGAGAGCTAAGAGAGAGCTAAGAGAGAGCTAAGAGAGAGTAAAGAGAGAGTAAAGAGAGCGCTAAGAGAGAGCTAAGAGAGAGCTAAGAGAGAGCTAAGAGAGAGTAAAGAGAGAGCTAAGAGAGAGTAAAGAGAGAGCTAAGAGAGCGCTAACAGAGAGCTAAGAGAGAGCTAAGAGAGAGTAAAGAGAGCTAAGAGAGAGCTAAGAGAGAGCTAAGAGAGCTAAGAGAGAGCTAAGAGAGCTAAGAGAGAGTAAAGAGAGCTAAGAGAGAGCTAAGAGAGAGCTAAGAGAGAGTAAAGAGAGCGCTAAGAGAGAGCTAAGAGAGAGCTAAGAGAGAGCTAAGAGAGAGCTAAGAGAGAGTAAAGAGAGCGCTAAGAGAGAGCTAAGAGAGAGTAAAGAGAGCGCTAAGAGAGAGCTAAGAGAGAGCTAAGAGAGAGCTAAGAGAGCTAAGAGAGAGCTAAGAGAGAGTAAAGAGAGCGCTAAGAGAGAGCTAAGAGAGAGCTAAGAGAGAGCTAAGAGAGCTAAGAGAGAGCTAAGAGAGAGTAAAGAGAGCTAAGAGAGAGCTAAGAGAGAGTAAAGAGAGAGCTAAGAGAGAGTAAAGAGAGAGCTAAGAGAGAGCTAAGAGAGAGCTAAGAGAGAGCTAAGAGAGAGTAAAGAGAGCGCTAAGAGAGAGCTAAGAGAGAGCTAAGAGAGCTAAGAGAGAGCTAAGAGAGAGTAAAGAGAGAGTAAAGAGAGCTAAGAGAGAGCTAAGAGAGAGTAAAGAGAGAGCTAAGAGAGAGTAAAGAGAGAGCTAAGAGAGAGCTAAGAGAGAGCTAAGAGAGAGCTAAGAGAGAGCTAAGAGAGAGTAAAGAGAGCTAAGAGAGAGCTAAGAGAGAGCTAAGAGAGCTAAGAGAGAGCTAAGAGAGAGCTAAGAGAGAGTAAAGAGAGCTAAGAGAGAGTAAAGAGAGCGCTAAGAGAGAGCTAAGAGAGAGCTAAGAGAGAGTAAAGAGAGCTAAGAGAGAGCTAAGAGAGAGCTAAGAGAGAGTAAAGAGAGAGCTAAGAGAGAGTAAAGAGAGAGTAAAGAGAGAGCTAAGAGAGAGCTAATAGAGAGTTAAGAGAGAGTAAAGAGAGCGCTAAGAGAGAGCTAAGAGAGAGCTAAGAGAGCTAAGAGAGAGCTAAGAGAGAGCTAAGAGAGAGCTAAGAGAGAGTAAAGAGAGAGCTAAGAGAGAGTAAAGAGAGCGCTAAGAGAGCGCTAAGAGGGAGCTAAGAGAGAGCTAAGAGAGAGCTAAGAGAGAGTAAAGAGAGCGCTAAGAGAGAGCTAAGAGAGAGCTAAGAGAGAGCTAAGAGAGCTAAGAGAGAGCTAAGAGAGAGTAAAGAGAGCTAAGAGAGAGCTAAGAGAGAGTAAAGAGAGAGCTAAGAGAGAGTAAAGAGAGAGCTAAGAGAGAGTAAAGAGAGAGCTAAGAGAGAGCTAAGAGAGAGCTAAGAGAGAGCTAAGAGAGAGCTAAGAGAGAGCTAAGAGAGCTAAGAGAGAGCTAAGAGAGAGCTAAGAGAGAGTAAAGAGAGCTAAGAGAGAGCTAAGAGAGAGTAAAGAGAGCGCTAAGAGAGAGCTAAGAGAGAGCTAAGAGAGAGCTAAGAGAGAGCTAAGAGAGAGTAAAGAGAGCGCTAAGAGAGAGCTAAGAGAGAGTAAAGAGAGCGCTAAGAGAGAGCTAAGAGAGAGCTAAGAGAGAGCTAAGAGAGCTAAGAGAGAGCTAAGAGAGAGTAAAGAGAGCTAAGAGAGAGCTAAGAGAGAGTAAAGAGAGCGCTAAGAGAGAGCTAAGAGAGAGCTAAGAGAGAGTAAAGAGAGAGCTAAGAGAGAGCTAAGAGAGAGCTAAGAGAGAGCTAAGAGAGAGCTAAGAGAGAGTAAAGAGAGCGCTAAGAGAGAGCTAAGAGAGAGCTAAGAGAGCTAAGAGAGAGCTAAGAGAGAGTAAAGAGAAGAGTAAAGAGAGCTAAGAGAAGAGGTAAGAGAGAGTAAAGAGAGAGCTAAGAGAGAGTAAAGAGAGAGCTAAGAGAGAGCTAAGAGAGAGCTAAGAGAGAGCTAAGAGAGAGTAAAGAGAGAGCTAAGAGAGAGCTAAGAGAGAGCTAAGAGAGCTAAGAGAGAGCTAAGAGAGAGCTAAGAGAGAGTAAAGAGAGCTAAGAGAGAGTAAAGAGAGCGCTAAGAGAGAGCTAAGAGAGAGCTAAGAGAGAGCTAAGAGAGCTAAGAGAGAGCTAAGAGAGAGCTAAAGAGAGTAAAGAGAGCGCTAAGAGAGCGCTAAGAGGGAGCTAAGAGAGAGCTAAGAGAGAGCTAAGAGAGAGCTAAGGAGAGCTAGAGAGAGTAAAGATAGCGCTAAGAGAGAGCTAAGAGAGAGCTAAGAGAGAGCTAAGAGAGCTAAGAGAGAGCTAAGAGAGAGCTAAGAGAGAGCTAAGAGAGAGCT
>NW_024058249.1:0-62047 GCF_016432855.1 Salvelinus namaycush
CTTAGATTGTTTTACTCTTATATGAACTGCTATTTCACTGATGTTGTTGCTGTATATGTTATATATGTTTATGAGCAGTTATTAGCGCCTATGTTGTGCATTATAATGCATTATGCATGTCTCATAAGAGGGTAATCATAGAAAGGTGTTATTAAAAAAAATATTATTTAACCTTTATTTAACTAGGCAAGTCAGTTAAGAACAAATTCTTATTTACAATGACGGCCTAGGGACAGTGGGTTAACTGCCTTGTTCGGGGGCAGAACGACAGATTGTTACCTTGTCAGCTCGGGGATTCGATCTAGCAACCTTTCGGTTACGTGCCCAACTCTCGAACCACTAGGCTACCTGCCGCCCTTTACCTTGTCTTCATGTAATAAACAACATCACCTAATCAATCAATGAATGAACCTATAAATCAATAACAACCATGGTACTGACCGTGAAAGACAGAGTGCTGGGTGCTGTCCTCCAGGCTGGCCAGGTATCTGTAGGGGTCTGACTGGCCCTGCTTCCCTGGTGTTCCTCCAGGCCCTCAGTGTCCACTTCCTGGGTCCGTTCGGACCCTACAGGAGTGAGCAGGGGTACTGGTCCTTACTGAAGCCCGGGATCAGGTCAGCGCTGTGGAGCCGGCTTCTCCGCTAGACCCTCCTCCCTTCACCATGTCATGGTAGTTGTCTGATGACAGGCAGCCATCGTCCATCATTCCCAACGTATCCATTGACAAATATGTCCAGAAAAGAAGGATGCTGTCAAAGAGCACTTTGATGGGGGATGCAGATCTGTCTGTCCTTGGACTTCCTGTCAGTCTGCAAAGCAGGGAAAGTTAGACATTGATCTCATGAACACAGGGTTTTGCAGAACGGTTCTGTTGTGAAAGTACATATGTGCCACTTGCATATGCCTCTTGTTAATAATATTGTGTCGTAGCCCTTTCCTGCAGTCGATTGACCAGAAATGCCGTCTAGTGGCCTCAAGGGTGGAATGTTATAAATATTTTTCATAATTTATAATTAGTCAACATATATTTTTTTTACGCACCGAAAATCCAGTGTTTTTTATGTCAACGGTTTTGTTATTTTCAGTCTTCTCTGATGTATATAAAGTGTAATATTGGGATGCAAACTCAAAATGTAATACATTTCAACTCTATAATGACGTGGTACAGGTGTCTTCCTTTTTTTAAACCCATAAGCATGTGTGTGAGGTTTTATACTTTTGTTTCAAAGTATATTTGTTTAAGACCACCAAGAATCACTGTGTGACAATGATTTAGCCCACTGCAGTAAAAGGTATGCAATGACATATTGGTTGTAATGCATATTACTACGGTAACAATCAATTTCCCTTCAGTTGGAAAACGTTTGGGTATATTTGACGCTGATATGAACAATTCACATCTGATACTACTTGACATGTATTCATTATGGTCAATGCATGAAGGAACCTGGACTTATTTCTGTATCTGACTTTGTCACATGTGCACCAGTTCGCATTAACATACACTATCTCTTTCATAAAACAATGTCAATTTGCCAGTTAGTTAAAAAATCTGATCTGAAATTATCAACATGTGTTGATCAAATCATATGTTATGTATAGCTACAGTAGCTACATTTATCAACAAGAGCAAATAATATGTTATGTAAAGCTAGCTACATTTATCAACAAGACCAATAAAGTATGTGATGTAAAGCTAGCTACATTTATCAACAAGACCAATAAAGTATGTGATGTAAAGCTAACTACATTTATCAACAAGACCAATAAAGTATGTGATGTAAAGCTAGCTACATTTATCAACAAGACCAATAAAGTATGTGATGTAAAGCTAGCTACATTTATCAACAAGACCAATAAAGTATGTGATGTAAAGCTAACTACATTTGTCAACAAGACCAATAAAGTATGTGATGTAAAGCTAGCTACATTTATCAACAAGACCAATAAAGTATGTATGTAAAGCTAACTACATTTATCAACAAGACCAATAAAGTATGTGATGTAAAGCTAGCTACATTTATCAACAAGACCAATAAAGTGTGATGTAAAGCTAACTACATTTATCAACAATACCAAATAATATGTTATGTATAGCTAACTACATTTATCAACAAGACCAATAAAGTATGTGATGTAAAGCTAACTACATTTATCAACAAGACCAATAAAGTATGTGATGTAAAGCTAGCTACATTTATCAACAAGACCAATAAAGTATGTGATGTAAAGCTAGCTACATTTATCAACAAGACCAATAAAGTATGTGATGTAAAGCTAGCTACATTTATCAACAAGACCAATAAGTATGTGATGTAAAGCGTAGCTACATTTATCAACAAGACCAATAAAGTATGTGATGTAAAGCTAGCTACATTTATCAACAAGACCAATAAAGTATGTGATGTAAAGCTAGCTACATTTACTCAACAAGACCAATAAAGTATGTGATTGTAAAGCTAGCTACATTTATCAACAAGACCAATAAAGTATGTGATGTAAGCTAGCTACATTTGATCAACAAGACCAATAAAGTATGTGATGTAAAGCTAGCTACATTTATCAACAAGACCAATAAAGTATGGGATGTAAAGCTAGCTACATTTATCAACAAGACCAATAAAGTATGTGATGTAAAGCTAGCTACATTTATCAACAAGACCAATAAAGTATGTGATGTAAAGCTAGCTACATTTATCAACAAGACCAATAAAGTATGTGATGTAAAGCTAGCTACATTTATCAACAAGACCAATAAAGTATGTGATGTAAAGCTAGCTACATTTATCAACAAGACCAAATAATATGTTATGTATAGCTAACTACATTTATCAACAAGACCAATAAAGTATGTGATGTAAAGCTAGCTACATTTATCAACAAGACCAATAAAGTATGTGATGTAAAGCTAGCTACATGTATCAACAAGACCAATAAAGTATGTGATGTAAAGCTAGCTACATTTATCAACAAGACCAATAAAGTATGTGATGTAAAGCTAGCTACATTTATCAACAAGACCAATAAAGTATGTGATGTAAAGCTAGCTACATTTATCAACAAGACCAATAAAGTATGTGATGTAAAGCTAGCTACATTTATCAACAAGACCAATAAAGTATGTGATGTAAGCTAGCTAATTTATCAACAAGACATAAGTAGTGATGTAAAGCTAGCTACATTTATAAAGTATGGAATGGACCAGTTGAAAGATGATACAGTAAATGACCCTTGAAACATGGGTCTATTAATAAATATTGTAGTTACTTTCCCCCCCCCAAAAAACTTCTAAATCTGTCTTTGATTAAAACATTTTTAAAGGAGAGACAATAGATACATTCAAATGAAGTAGCCTATACCCTTTGCCATTGGAGAAACAGACTGCAATGAAATGAAATGAAGATTTATTTGAACAATAATGATATCTTCAACAACAAATAGTGGTCGTAACTAAGTGGTAGTAGTACTATCAACTCAAAATAAACAGCAATAATGTCAGTAGCAGCATGTGTAAATGTACTTACCTCTATCCAGGTAATTTACAGTACACACATCATCTTCCAATGCTGAGCCGTGCATTGTGGTTCCTCTATCTGACAAGTTGTAAATGACAGCAGATGGGAGTTCTGGTAGCAGTGCACCTAGTCCTCCCAACCGGCTAAGTCCTTGAAAGTCTGCAAGCATATAAGTGAGCAATGTAATAAGTATTGAATTTCTCTGTAACAAGGCAGTGGAGTTCCTCCCTCTTTTGGCTCCCTGCCCTAATCTTGTGGCCCAGGTGGAGTGGGCAAGGTCAACATTGTAGCTCCTAAGACCTAGAGGTGTGTCATCTTCATTTGACCTTGTTTCTCACAGCAGGAAAAGAACCCTGCATCAACAGGAAATGTGAATTATTTGTGGATTATAATTAATTGACATTTTTGTAAGGGTTGATACATTTTTTTGTTAGTGTAAATCAAGTCTGACATTTTAAAGAAGAAATTACAAACGTTGGTAGCCTCTTAAAATGTTGAATAAAGTACAATTAAGATAGTACATACAGTCAGGTCCAAAATTATTGGCACCCTTGATAAAGATTGGCAAAAAAGACTGCATAAAATAACAATAAAAATACTTTTGTATATATAGTTTAGCTCAGTATGTGGACACCCCTTCAAATTAGTTGATTCGGCTATTTCAGCCACACACGTTGCTGACAGGTGTATAAAATCAAGCACACAGCCATGCAATCTCCATAGACAAACATTGGCAGTAGAATGGCCTTACTGAAGAGCTCAGTGACTTTCAACGTTGCATCGTCATAGGATGCCACCTTTCCAACAAGTCAGTTTGTCAGATTGCTGCACCTGCTAGTGCTGCCCCAGTCAACTGTGTTGTTATTGTGACGTGGGAACGTCTAGGAGCAACAACGGCTGAGCAAGTAGCGGATAAAAATGGTCTGTGCTCAGTTGCAACACTCACTACAGATTTGCAAACGGTCTCTGGAAGCAACATCAGCACAATAACTGTTCGTCAAGAGTTTCATGAAATAGGTTTCCATAGTTGAGCAGCCACACACAAGCCTAATATCACCATGCGCAATGCCAAGCGTTGTCTGGAGAGGTGTAAAGCTCGCTGCCATTGGACTCTGGAGCAGTGAAATCACTTTTCACCATCTGGTAGTCCGACAGACGTATGTGGGTTTGGCGGGTGCCAGGAGAACGCTACCTGCCCGAATGCATAATACCAACTGTAAAGTATGGTGGGGAGGAATAATGGTCTGGAGCTGTTTTCCATGGTTCGGGCCCCTTAGTTCCAGTGAAGGGAAATCTTAACTCTACAGCATACAATGACATTCTAGATGATTCTGTGCTTCCAACTTTGAGGCAACAGTTTGGGGAAGGCCCTTTCCTGTTTCAGCATGACAATTCTCCCGTGCACAAAGCGAGGTCCATACAGAAATGGTTTGTCGAGATGGGTGTGGAAGAACTTGACTGGCCTGCACAGAGCCCTGACCTCAACCCCATCGAGCATCTTCGGGATGAATTGGAACGCCAACTGGGAGCCAGGCCTAATCGTCCAACATCAGTGCCAGACCTCACTAATGCTCTTGTGGCTGAATGGAAGCAAGTCCCCGCAGAAATGTTCCAACATCTAGTGGAAAACCTTCCCAGAAGAGTGGAGGCTGTTATAGCAGCAAAGGGGGAACCAACTCCATATTAATGCCCGTGATTTTGGAATGAGATGTTTGGTCATGTAGCAAGCAAAAATATTTGAGAAATTATATTATTTTATACTAATACAATTGCTCAGAGAAAGACATTTTGTTTAACATATAGTATAATTTCTTCCAAAAATATAGTTGTCAAAATTATTGGCACCCCTGTTTCAATAAATTTCAATACCTCACTTTGCGAGGATCATTTTTTTATGAGATTGGACACATTGGGAGGAATCTTAAACAGAGGAGGCTGGTGGGAGGAGCTATAGGAGGACGGGCTTAATGTAATGTAATGGAATAAATGGACCAGAGTCAAACATGTGGTTTCCATGCGTTTGATCTTATTCCATTCCAGCTATTACAATGAGCCCGTCCTCCTATAGCTCCTCTCACCAGCCTACACTGATCTTAGACCATTCCTCCATACAGAATCTTTCCCGGTCCTTTATATCATTAGTCTGCACTTAGTATGCACTGGACTGTCTTCTTCAATTCAAACCAACAGGTTACCAATGGGGTTAAAGTCGGGAGACCGAGACGGCAATTGCGAAAGGCTGATTTTGTGGTCAAATAACTATTTAGTTGTCCGTAGACTCCACAACTCCACCCTTGATTAGAACTAGACGCTCCTGGTGGGCCGGCGAGGCAGAGGAGAGAGTGCGTCATCAGTGTAGAAAAAATAAAAGTAACAGCTAAGCTCTGACTGTCCCCACGTAGCTTCTGTTCTAGATTTCATTAAGGAATCTCTTTCTGAGAAGCTGTAGCGGGAGCCCGGCCAACCCATTAGAAGCGAATATGGGCGCTAAGCTCTGAGACATGATTTCTGACACGTTCACGTGTAAGACGGAACTCTTGACATTTCCAACTTGCTACCTGGTTGTAGTTATACACATGCCACGTTCCACCAGTTAGCAAGCTGGATTTTTCAGAGATCCGAGTAGTTCGTGAACGCAGCAGAAATACCTGGGTTGAATGGTGCATATGTAGGAGTATCGCGTTATTCACAACACACGCTGTTCTCAGGGCAGGCGTGCCGGTTTTGTCTAAAATAAGTTACTTTTTGCAGAGGTTAGGAGATCTTACACAGCAGGTTAGGAGAATTAGGTTAAGGTCAGGCAAAGGTTAGGATTTGCTAAAATGCTCAAATTCTCCCTGAAGCGACTCGGAAATATCTAGTTACAATCAGGCCTGCCCTGAAAAAACCCCTCCGTTTCCACTAATGTGATTATGTGTGTACGTAGCAGACCAGATGTACAGTGGATGATCCCAACACCTTAGCTCCTTAACCCCCTAGTCTACAGGCCATGGTACTACTGTACATGGCCTGTAAGTGTTTCTCAGTAACTCTGTCTTAGTGGAGTTGGTTTCCATGAAACAAGCTCTGTGGCTTAAGTGTGACCAGTACTGGAAAGAAAATCCTGGGTACTGAGACTCCAGGACTGCCTGCATCCACTGTGCCAACCAGCTACACACACACAGCTATGTCTTACTATACTTGAGGACCAACAATTGATTCCAATTCAAAATCCTATTTTCCCTAACCCCTAAAAGAGTCTTTTTTAGAAGTGAGGACCAGAAAAGTTCTGAATTTGAGTTGGTTTACTGTTCTGGTTAAGACTTCCTGTTGGTTTACTCTTCTGGTGAGGACTTCCTGTTGGTTTACTGTTCTGGTGAGGACTTCCGGTTGGTTTACTGTTCTGGTGAGGACTTCCTGGAGTACAGGCTTTACTGAATGACAACAAAGACAAAACGCAACATGGCATTTTCTTGAATAGTTTTGGGTAGGCCTCGTCTCAGAGGAGTGCTGATGACAGGATGCCCTATGCTGAGCAGCGGGCATCGAACCCCCCGTCTGGGAGAACATGCATCCGATGACGGGCCTTTAGATGGTGGTGGAAGGTCGTTGGAAGACTGTTGCTACAAAACAGCAAGTGAGAGACAAGAGGTGAGTTGACATCAATACTCCCATAGGCTTATGCCCATTGGTTGAAAGAACTGAGTGATTATTGCACAAGTGAGGTCATAGGTTATTCAGGAATTGTGTTGGAATTGCCTTAGTGTGCCTTGCTCATAGGCTGAAGTGAAAAGGTGAGTGACATTCCGCAAGCTTGCTACTAGTGAAGGAGAGATGTGACGCTATGCTGACAAGGTGACAAAAGCTACCATATAAAACACCTGCTCTGCTAATGAGGTAACATTATAAACACTACCGTATGAATACCCACAATGCCACTGGGATAGGAAGCGATGTGAATTATATTGTGCTTACTAGATAAAAATGTGAAAATGACAAGCCATTCCGACCAGCCTTACTTACTGAACTTTCGTAAACCGCATTAAAACGTGTTCACACAAACAATTTCCGAGTTCCCTAATTTCGAGTAGTTTGTGAACGCAGCAATAATACCTGGGTTGAATGGTGCATATGCAGGAGTACCGCGTTATTCACAACCCACGCCGTTCTCAGGGCAGGCATGCCGGTTTTGACTAGAAGTGACTTTTCGTAGCAGGTTAGGAGAACTTACGCAGGTTAGTATAATTAAAGTGGCAGGTTAGGAGAATTAGGTTAAGGTTAGGAAATGGGTTAGGATCTAGCTACAACCAGGCCTGTCCTGAGAACACCCTCCGTTTCCACTAATGTGATTGTGTGTACAGTCATGGCCAAAAGTTTTGAGAATGACACAACTATACATTTTCACAAAGTCTGCTGCCTCAGTTTGTATGATGGCAATTTGCATATACTCCAGAATGTTATGAAGAGTGATCAGATGAATTGCAATTAATTGCAAAGTCCCACTTTGCCATGAAAATGAACTGAATCCCAAAAAACATTTCCACTGCATTTCAGCCTTGCAACAAAAGGACCAGCTGACATCATGTCAGTGATTCTCTCATTAACACAGGTGTGAGTGTTGACGAGGACAAGGCTGGAGATCACTCTGTCATGCTGATTGAGTTCGAATAACAGACTGGAAGCTTCAAAAGGAGGGTGGTTCTTGGAATCATTGTTCTTCCTCTGTCAAACATGGTTACCTGCAAGGAAACACGTGCCGTCATCATTGCTTTGCACAAAACGGGCTTCACAGGCAAGGATATTGCTGCCAGTAAGATTGCACCTAAATCAACCATTTATCGGATCATCAAGAACTTCAAGGAGAGCGGTTCAATTGTTGTGAAGAAGGCTTCAGGGCACCCAAGAAAGTCCAGCAAGAGCCAGGACCGTCTCCTAAAGTTGATTCAGCTGCGGGATCGGGGCACCACCAGTACAGATCTTGCTCAGCAATAGCAGCAGGCAGGTGTGAGTGCATCTGTACGCACAGTGAGGCGAAGACTTTTGGAGGATGGCCTGGTGTCAAGAAGGGCAGCAAAGAAGCCACTTCTCTCCAGGAAAAACATCAGGGACAGACTGATATTCTGCAAAAGGTACAGGGATTGGACTGCTGAGGACTGGGGTAAAGTCATTTCCTCTGATGAATCCCCTTTCCGATTGTTTGGGGCATCCAGAAAAAAGCTTGTCTGGAGAAAGCAAGGTGAGCACTACCATCAGTCCTGTGTCATGCCAACAGTAAAGCATCCTGAGACCATTCATGTGTGGGGTTGCTTCTCAGCCAAGGGAGTGGGCTCACTCACAATTTTGCCTCAGAACACAGCCATGAATAAAGAATGGTACCAACACATCCTCCAAGAGCAACTTCTCCAAACCATCCAGGAACAGTTTGGTGACGAACAATGCCTTTTCCAGCATGATGGAGCACCTTGCCATAAGTGGCTCGGGGAACAAAACATCAATATTTTGGGTCCATGGCCAGGAAACTCCCCAGACCTGAATCCCATTGAGAACTTGTGGTCAATCCTCAAGAGATGGGTGGACAAACAAAAACCCACAAATTCTGACAAACTCCAAGCATTGATTATGCAAGAATGTGCTGCCATCAGTCAGGATGTGGCCCAGAAGTTAATTGACAGCATGCCAGGGCGGATTGCAGAGGTCTACAAATATTGACCCTTTGCATCAACTTCATGTAATTGTCAATAAAAGCCTTTGACACTTATGAAATGCTTGTAATTATACTTCAGTATTCCATAGTAACATCTGACAAAAATATCTAAAGACACTGAAGCAGCAAACTTTGTGGAAATGAATATTTGTGTCATTCTCAATGCTTTTGGCCATGACTGTATGTAGCAGACCAGATGTACAGTGGATGATCCCACTACCGTAGCCTACAGGCCATGGCACTGTACATTGCCAATTGTTTCAGGCATTATTGCCATTAAACATTTCTAAGTAACTCCTTGTCTTAATGGAATTGGTTTTCGATGAAACAAGCTCTTTGGCTTTAGTGTTACCAGTACTGGACAGAAGGTACGAAGACTTCACCAGGCACTGCCTGCATCAACGGTGCCAACCAGGTAGTCTCACAAACGGATTCATTATAAATGGTTCACGTTGTTTTGTCTGCAGTTTTAGATCCATTGTAGATAAAAGACGTTGAAACGACATTGGCATCCTGACCACAGTATCTTTCACTGCGCTACAGGATCTGATTTGCTTTCCATACTAATAAACACTGAAGGGATCAACATCTGATGTGTTGATATGCTGTACAATTCATCTAAAACCAGTCCAGTTCCATTACAACATTCATCTAAAACCAGTCCAGTCCCATTACAACATTCATCTAAAACCAGTCCAGTCCAGTCCCATTACAACATTAATCTAAAACCAGTCCAGTCCCATTACAACATTCATCTAAAACCAGTCCAGTCCCATTACAACATTCATCTAAAACCAGTCCAGTCCAGTCCCATTACAACATTCATCTAAAACCAGTCCAGTCCAGTCCCATTACAACATTCATCTAAAACCAGTCCAGTCCCATTACAACATTCATCTAAAACCAGTCCAGTCCAGTCCCATTACAACATTCATCTAAAACCAGTCCAGTCCCATTACAACATTCATCTAAAACCAGTCCAGTCCCATTACAACATTCCTCTAAAACCAGTCCAGTCCCATTACAACATTCATCTAAAACCAGTCCAGTCCCATTACAACATTCATCTAAAACCAGTCCAGTCCCATTACAACATTCATCTAAAACCAGTCCAGTCCCATTACAACATTCATCTAAAACCAGTCCAGTCCCATTGCAACATTCATCTAAAACCAGTCCAGTCCCATTACAACATTCATCTAAAACCAGTCCAGTCCCATTGCAACATTAATCTAAAACCAGTCCAGTCCAGTACAACATTCATCTAAAACCAGTCCAGTCCAACATTCATCTAAAACCAGTCCAGTCCCATTGCAACATTCATCTAAAACCAGTCCAGTCCAGTACAACATTAATCTAAAACCAGTCCAGTCCAGTACAACATTCATCTAAAACCAGTCCAGTCCCATTACAACATTCTTCTAAAACCAGTCCAGTCCAGTACAACATTCATCTAAAACCAGTCCAGTCCCATTGCAACATTAATCTAAAACCAGTCCAGTCCAGTACAACATTCATCTAAAACCAGTCCAGTCCAGTTCCATTGCAACATTCATCTAAAACCAGTCCAGTCCCACTGCAACATTAATCTAAAACCAGTCCAGTCCAGTCCCATTACAACATTCATCTAAAACCAGTCCAGTCCAGTTCCATTGCAATATTCATCTAAAACCAGTCCAGTCCCATTGCATCATTCATCTAAAACCAGTCCAGGCCAGTACAACATTCATCTAAAACCAGTCCAGTCCCATTCATCTAAAACCAGTCCAGTCCAGTACAACATTCATCTAAAACCAGTCTAGTTCCATTGCAACATTCATCTAAAACCAGTCCAGTTCCATTGCAACATTCATCTAAAACCAGTCCAGTCCCATTCATCTAAAACCAGTCCAGTCCCATTGCATCATTCCGTGCGGCTGGACCCCACCGAAAGCCTTAAGAGTGTTGTTACAGGGTGACGTTAGTGGTGACTAATTCATTGATTCTTAATAGAAGCCTGATTGATAATAAACATAGGTCCATTATGTAGTTGTAAGACATGATTTCAGTTTCCCATAGAAATGTGAGTTATAGACTTGTCATTCCCATTTAAAGACAGTCTGGTAAGCGGTAGAGCCGTTCTGTGCATTTTACTTTCAGCTTCAAAAAGCTGAAAATACAATGTTTTAGGTTATTGAAAATATATTTTATAACATTTTAAATGATACAATGACTGTCTAGAGTCTACAGGGAACAGAGTCAATGAGATACAAAACATGACAAAGGAAAGCTAGGGGTTTTATGGATTTAATGGTCTCATTTAAAGGTGATAGACAATACATACAAAAATACTTTCCAATACAACTTGTTGCCCTACAAAAAAACAACTGATAAATGACCTGCTAATTGTTTCTCCAAGAAGCACAGAGAAAGTTGTTGAAAACAGAGTGGTGTAAAAGTCATTGAGAGCGTTCAGCTGCTAGAACGGATGATATAAAAACGGTACAAATACACACAAAGCAATAAGAAAACAAAAAATATGAATGAAGAGAATACGCCTGTTAAATACATAGGGTGCGTCCCAAATAACACCCTAAACCCTATTTAGTGCACTACTCTTGACCAGAGCCCCATGTAGGGAATAGGGTGCCAGTTGGGATGCGGGTCACAGATGCTTTCTGTACACCTGACCAGGGTAGAATGGAGAGAGATCACTGTTTAACGGAGAGCAGGGCTTGTACTCGACGGGTCTCAGAGCAACACCGCTGATCGACAGTCGGTTTGGCCGTTTAAATCAGATTATAAACTGTGTGGTTCAAGCCCTGAATGCTGATTGGCTGACAGCCGTGGTATATCAGACCCGTATACCACGGGTATGACAAAACATTTATTGTTTACTGCTGTAATTACGTTGATAATTAGTTTATAACAGCAATAAAGCACCTTGGGTGACTGTGGTACATGGGCAATATATCAAGGCTAATGGCTGTATCCAGGCACTCCGCGTTGCGTCGTGGTTAAGAACAGCCCTTAGCCGTGGAATATTGGCCATATACCACACCCCCTTCGTGCTTGATTGCTTAATACGAACAACATTATATAGACAAGGGGGACCTGATCCTAGATCAGTACTCGTACTCAGAAATGTTGTGAGTATGAGTCCTGAAATTTGATTTGAGAGGTCAACTCCTCGACCAGACTGCATCTGAAACGGCACCCTATTCCCTACATAGGACACTTCTATCGACCGGGGGCCGTACGTATCGACCAGGGCCGTTTAAGGCTCTGGTCAAAAGTAGTACACTATATACAGAATAGGGTGCTATTTGGGACTCAGGCCAGGATGAACCCAGGAGACGCCATGTTTAAGAACCTCCACAGGAGGTGCAGAGGGCCAACACCCCACACTGAGGGAATTACAACACACACACTAACTCATGTACACCAACATCCTCACACACACACCAGCAAAAGCTTGAAACCCTTTCCGCAAACAAACCCAGTGGTGAACCACCTCACAACCATGACCCTGCTAGCGCAACACACCCCGTCCAGTCCCTCATGTTTAGTACATTCCCTGGGTTCTGGCGCTGCCTGGGGAACGGTAGCCTACCGCACGCAGGGTTGTGTTCCAACCCTACTATAAAACACCTGATTCTACTAATGATCTGCCCCTCAGGACCCTGGTTGGCTGAATCAGGTGTGTGAATCTAGTGCAGGGCTGGAGCAAAAGCCTACAATACCCAGTAGATCTCCAGGAGAGTTGGTTCTCTATTCTAGTGGCTGTCAAAGCTTGAGAGAGAGAACATACAGGAGGTCCTGTTAACCTAGAGGGGGGGGGCATATACAGGAGGTCCTGTTAACCTAGAGGGGGGGGACATATACAGGAGGTCCTGTTAACCAAGAGGGCGGACATACAGGAGGTCCTGTTAACCAACCCAGAGGGAGGGGGGGGGGGGACATACACAGGAGGTCCTGTTAACCAAGAGGGGGGGGGGGGAGACATACACAGGAGGTCCTGTTAACCAAGAGGGGGGGGGGGGGAGACATACACAGGAGGTCCTGTTAACCAAGAGGGGGGGGGGGGGGGAGAGACATACACAGGAGGTCCTGTTAACCAAGAGAGGGGGGGGGGGGGGGAGACATACACAGGAGGTCCTGTTAACCAAGAGGGGAGGGGGGGACATACACAGGAGGTCCTGTTAACCAACCTAGAAGGGGGGGGTGGGGACATCCACAGGAAGTCCTGTTAACCTAGAGGGGGGGGACATACACAGGAGGTCCTGTTAACCTAGAGGGGGGGGACACATACACAGGAGGTCCTGTTAACCAAGAGGGGGGGACACATACACAGGAGGTCCTGTTAACCAAGAGGGGGGGAACATACAGGAGGTCCTGTTAACCAACCTAGAGGAGGGGGGGGGGGGGGGGAACATACACAGGAGGTCCTGTTAACCAACCTAGAGGGGGGGGGGCATACACAGGAGGTCCTGTTAACCAACCTAGAGGGGGGGGGGGGGGACATACACAGGAGGTCCTGTTAACCAACCTAGAGGGGGGGGGGGACATACACAGGAGGTCCTGTTAACCAACCTAGGAACATACAGGAAGAAAAAAGGGAGGTACTATCTGAACTTGTCCTAAAAGGAATTCTCATTTTAGGTTTCTGTTGCAAAACATTTTCATATGTTGCGCCCAAATGAACACAACCCAGGTTGCGGAGTCTACTTGGTGGGAAGGCTGAGATTGGCTATCAAGGTCACGTTGTGATGCAGTTGACAATACATTTTTGAAACATTTTTTTTCTTTTCATTTTAGATCATAAAACTATAACAGCTGTACGGACTGTTACTAAACGTCTGTGATTCTTTTTTTTTCTTTTTTAAAGACGAGCTATGTACAATAAACTACACCTATTGTAGAAGTTTCCATTTGTCAAAACATTAGGATGGTACAGACCGGTGTAGTAGCAAGCATCGACACGTTAAGGCCATTTAAAACACAACTACACACAGTAAAGGAAGAGGGGGAAAATTTACAAAAATAAATAAATAAATCCAACTCTTCTCCAACCCAATCTGAAATCAGCCTTTTCATTTCTGCTTCAGGCTCAACTGGGAAGGACCGTAGAAACAGAGATGACATTTTTTGAGGAACAAGGGACTGCCGTTGCCCATCGTCCAGTGACAGGGTGGGGTGAGCGGGAGAGTTAAAATCGGCTTCCTCACTAGGTTTTACCACAGTAGTCTTGATTTTGGATCTCTCAGGTCTGGAGCTAGTCAGTGTTGTAGGTCCTGGCCTTGTGAAGGAAGGGGTTTGGGAGGGGAGGGGGGGGGGGCGTTACCTGGGGTTACCTGTGCCTGTTGAGGGCTAGTCTGATGGAGTTCTTCACCACCCGCTGGTGGTTACTGCTGGGGAGGGGAGAGGTCACATCTGGCAGCTCCATACTGGGAAGTCTCTGGAGAATGGACACACACATGGCGAGAGAAACAAAAGCAGACACGTGCACACACATGCATGAACACAGACATTATGAGATTTCAAATCAACTATTAATTTGAAGACTGCTTTCATGCATTCCAGCTAATAAAAGTCAGTACCTGTGTTCTTGATGAGTCGATAGTTGGAATAGGCATAGCCTTCACCCCACCAAGACGTTCCTGTTAAGAGAAACAAAACTAAATGAAATGCAATAATCGACTGACATAAAATCTCTGAATAATGTGAGGTGTGTATTTCTAGAGTTCAGTCGGTGTTCGGAGTGCAGTGGGTTGAGAGAAGAGGACTCACGACGTTCACCCCGTCCCCTTGCTCCTGGCCGTCGCTAGATAAAGGGAACGGCTCCTTGAATGTAGAGTCATCGCCGGACACCAGCTGGAGAGAGAGTGAGAGAAAGTGAGAGACTGACAACATCATGACCTCATTAACCTGTGCAAAAACGTTTTCCTCAATTTATATTTATACAGCTCCAGTGAGACAATAGTGAAAAGGGTGATTAATAAGTGCATCGGTGACCTTGTCCCCAGTGACCGTACATACATATCCCAACCAGAAGCCATGGATTACAGGCAACATCCACACTGAGCTAAAGACTAGAGCTGCCGCTTTCAATGAGTGGGACACTCACTCACTACTTTCTTCCTAGGTTTTGGCCTTTCTAGGGAGTTTTTCCTAGCCACCGTGCTTCTACACCTGCATTGCTTGCTGTTTGGGGTTTTAGGCTGGGTTTCTGTACAGCACTTCGAGATATTAGCTGATGTAAGAAGGGCTATATAAAATAAACTTGATTTGATTTGACACTAATCCGGAAGCTTACAGGAAATCCCATTATGACCTCCGACAAGCCATTAAACAGGCAAAGCAGCAATACAGGAATAAGATTGAATCCTACTACACCAGCTCTGACGCACGTCGGATGTGGCAGGGCTTGCACACTATCACGGATTACAAAGGGAAACCCAGTCGCAAGCTGCCCAGCAACATGAGCCTACCAGAAGAGCTAAATGCCTTATGCTCGTTTCCGAGGCAAGCAACACAGCCATGCATGAGAGAACCTGGACTCGGCCCACACGCTGAAATAGACTGTCTATTATCTATCCTGTTGCCTAGTCACTTTACCTCTTCCTATACGTACATAGCTACTTCCTGTATATAGCATTTTATTACCTGCTACTTCCTGTATATAGCCATGTTACTACCGGCTACTTCCTGTATATATATCCATGTTATTTTTACTCATTGTTATCCACTTTGTATTTATTCCTCATGTCACTATTTCTATATTTGATCTTTAACTCTGCATTGTTGGAAAATAAGTCTTAAGAAAGCATTTCACTGTTAGTCTATGAAGCATTTGACAGGATTTAGTCTGGACGTGGAGGATAGTCCTGGACATATCCATCCAGGGACCACACCCTCTCCTCACCAGATGTGCAGTGTCTCGTATCCTCTTGGGGAGTCCGTCCTGTGTGGGGGAGTGAGGTCTCTTGGATGCAGCGGTGGCTCCGTTCTGGTTCTGCTCTGTCGGGCTGGTTGTATCTCTAGAGGAGCCCAGGCAGGGTACAACGCTCCTGCCTACTACTGTAGGAATGGTGCTGCCTGCTGGAGGACTCACCTGGGGGTGAAAAACATAATGAGTAATATAACACAACTTGAATGTTCAGTGTCAAATCACTAAGTGGCATTCACACCAACAAAGGACATGTGTCTTTTTAATTGTGGGGCTGTCGCGTGCCTTTCTTGAATCGCGCTAACGGGGGGGGGGGGGGGGGGGGGTAAAACAGGGGTTCCTTGAAGGTCAAGACATCAGCCAGCTGTACACAAAGGACAGAGACAATAGGAGTGTCGGTAGCTACCATTGTTTCTGTTCAAACTGACAGGAGTCATTGTTTTCTACGGGAGCTCTAGCAAGCCTGCAATATACGTTTCCATGTAGAGCTTCTGCTGAGTAATCTAGATGTAACCTGTGTTCTGGAGAGTCTGTGTATTCATTTTACAATAGCAAATTCAACTCACCGGCTCTGCACCGTCTTTCAGTCTCTTGGACTGATCCTCCAGCGTAGGGGAGTGGAGCCTCTTGGCTCCGTTCTGCTCTGTGGAGCTGGTGCTGCCAGGGAGAGAGACCATGCTCCTACCCACTACTGTAGGAATGGTGCTACCGACTGGGCCCGTTGGGGCAGAGGGCTCGGACTCTATAGGGAGAGAGGAGGAAAGAGGAGGTTAGGAGAAAGAGAAGGGAGAAAGAGAGACAAAGAGAAAGGAGTGAGAGAAATGAGGAAAAAAACAGAGGGGGAGAGTGAGAGAATGATTGAGAGGGAGGCAGGTTACTAACCCAATCAACCACATTTCAACACTACTTTAAGTGCAATTTTTCACAGCAGTGACTTTCAACAACACTAGTATGTAGACCATGTATATCTGAGAGGAGAGACGAACTCTGGACACTCACTTGATCCAATGACGGGGATGGACAAACCCTGCTCCTGATTGGTCCTGGGTGGAGAGACGTCTGGCACTGAGGAGCTGGTCTCCACAAACAGAGAGACTGGCACCTTGGGGGGTGTCAAACTGCACGGCACAGAACGACAAGAGGAATATCGTTATATTCATCATTGCGCTATTAAGTTAAACATGTTATGATGACCTGAAACAAGGAGTATGAACTAATAAAAATACACATTTCATTTATTTTGTCAATTGTGGAAAGAAAATGTTGACATCTGTATCTTGGAATAATTAATTTTGGGGGGGGGGGAAATCCTAAAACTTTGTGTCAAATGGTACCATTATGTTAAGTAGTGATGAGCTACAAGTATAAACTACATGTGACAGATCTTCTGCTGTAGCCTTGAACATATTATAAACTGGGTGGCTCGAGTCCTGAATGCTGATTGGCTGACAGCTGTGGTATATCCGACCGTATACCACGGGTATGACAAAACATGTCTTTTTACTGCTCTAATTACGTTGGTACCCAGTTTATAATAGCAATAAGGCACCTTGGGGGTTTGTGGTATATGGCCGATATACCACGGCTAAGGGCTGTAACCAGGCACTTGCTTAAGAACAGCCCTTAGCCGTGGTATATTGGCCATATACCACACCCCCTTCGTGCCTTATTGCTTAATTCTACAAGTGTCCCTGGTTCTCCCCTGTTCTATGTGAGGAGTACCCACCTGTCGTCTGTGTCCGAGGCGGCCGGCCTGGACGGCTTGCAGACGGAGGTGGGAGAGCTGAAGGGAGTCCCGGAGTCAGTGTCTCTGGAACTGTCCAGCTGACTGGCATCGAGAGAGGAACGCTTGGAAGTCCCGCCATTGGAGTTGGGGTTCAGCTCCACTATGCTCTGCAGTGAGGGGAGTGGGGAAAGATGGGTGTGGGAAGGAGGAAGCGAGAGGGACAAGGAGAGAACAAAAACTTAGTACAAAGATGATGATTCGTTCAAATGCATTTCTTAAATAAATATGTCTAAACTACACATTGGCTTTTCTCAATATCCCCTCTCCTGGCCCTCTTCTCAAAACGCATTGAGAACAAGGGCCGAGGGGAGGGCCCTTGAAATCCGATTGAGGAGGAGACCAGGAATGTCAGAAAGGAACGGAGCCTCTGCCTGAAGAGAGCATTCATCCTACCCTCTTCTTCCTCTGCACCAGCTCAACAGGAAGGTACTGGTGGAGCTGCTTCTTCTTCACGTGCGTCGCTTCGATCTTCATCCCATCCTTCAGCATGGTGATGTTGTTGGCCTGCCTGTAAACTGCAGAAAGGGGTCGTGGGACATGGAGTCATTTAGAGCTCCCTCTACCAGCATAGACAGATGTAAAAGGGATAGTTCACTCAAATTATTAAATTACACATTGGTTTCCTTAGCATATAAGCAGTCTATGGACACAATTTGACAGCAATTCATGCTTTGGTTTAGTTTCCTAGCACTGTTTCCACATGCTAAAGCTTTAGCATTTGTGGCACAAATCCCATTCAATTCATGGGAGTGATATTAGCATTTTTCGCACATCCTGTTCAAATCATCCAAAAGTATCTAGAATTGATTGTGAAGCTCAACGAAGTCACTTAAAGATGATTTGAACATGATGCGCCAAAAATGCTAATATCAGTCCCATGAATTGAATGGGATTTGTGCCACAAATGCTAAAACGTGAGCATGTGGAAACCGTGCCAGGGAAACTAAACCAAAGCATGGACTGTTGTCAGCAGTCTGTTACAGCCTAAGGAAACCAATAGGTCATTTTGTAATTTGGGTGAACTAACCGTGTGTGTGTGTGTGTGTGTGTGTGTGTGTGTGTGTGTGTGTATGGTATTACCTGTGTCTGTGAAGGACTGGATGTCGTAGGTCAGGTCGATGTTGACGCTCTCTGTGTTCTCCACTTTCTTGAAGATGATCCCAATGAACCACATGGAGACAAACTCGTTCCTTTTGGAAGACGACACAAATATCAGCTGGGTACATTTTATCTATGACATTTATCAAACATCTAAAAATGTTTCAAATCTGATCATTCAAGACAGACAAGTTCCAAATCGTCTCCATGTGCTCCCTGGTGGCAGCTTGAGTCAGTTCGTCCTGTGTGGTGCCTCACTAAAAAACAATCAGTTCGTCCTGTGTGGTGCCTCACTAAAAAACAATCAGTTCGTCCTGCGGGGTGCCTCACTAAAAAACAATCAGTTCGTCCTGCGGGGTGCCTCACTAAAAAACAATCAGTTCGTCCTGTGTGGTGCCTCACTAAAAAACAATCAGTTCGTCCTGTGTGGTGCCTCACTAAAAAACAATCAGTTCGTCCTGCGTGGTGCCTCACTAAAAAACAATCAGTTCGTCCTGCGGGGTGCCTCACTAAAAAACAATCAGTTCGTCCTGCGGGGTGCCTCACTAAAAAACAATCAGTTCGTCCTGTGTGGTGCCTCACTAAAAAACAATCAGTTCGTCCTGCGGGGTGCCTCACTAAAAAACAATCAGTTCGTCCTGCGGGGTGCCTCACTAAAAAACAATCAGTTCGTCCTGCGGGGTGCCTCACTAAAAAACAATCAGTTCGTCCTGCGGGGTGCCTCACTAAAAAACAATCAGTTCGTCCTGCGGGGTGCCTCACTAAAAAACAATCAGTTCGTCCTGCGGGGTGCCCCACTAAAAAACAATCAGTTCGTCCTGCGGGGTGCCCCACTAAAAAAACAATCAGTTCGTCCTGTGTGGTGCCTCACTAAAAAACAATCAGTTCGTCCTGCGGGGTGCCCCACTAAAAAACAATCAGTTCGTCCTGCGGGGTGCCTCACTAAAAAACAATCAGTTCGTCCTGCGGGGTGCCTCACTAAAAAACAATCAGTTCGTCCTGCGGGGTGCCTCACTAAAAAACAATCAGTTCGTCCTGCGGGGTGCCTCACTAAAAAACAATCAGTTCGTCCTGCGGGGTGCCTCACTAAAAAACAATCAGTTCGTCCTGCGGGGTGCCTCACTAAAAAACAATCAGTTCGTCCTGCGGGGTGCCCCACTAAAAAAACAATCAGTTCGTCCTGTGTGGTGCCTCACTAAAAAACAATCAGTTCGTCCTGTGTGGTGCCTCACTAAAAAACAATCAGTTCGTCCTGCGGGGTGCCCCACTAAAAAACAATCAGTTCGTCCTGTGTGGTGCCCCACTAAAAAACAATCAGTTCGTCCTGCGGGGTGCCTCACTAAAAAACAAACAACCGTGAATTCTTCCCACTAGCACTTCTCTTCCCCTACTAGCACCGACTTTGCTTGTCGCTACTTTGATGTAAAATGTAGTTACTATGACTAAGACGTGGTTGTCTCACCTAGCTACCTTAAGATCGATCCAATAACTAAGTCGCTACGGATAAGTGTTTTCTAAATGACTCAAATGTAAATGTAAAAAATGCTAACTAGCATTAGCGGAATGAAGCATATAACCACAGCCTTCCAGTCATTGTGCTAATTCTAGTTAGCGATTGCGCTAGCGCTAATTAGCAACTTCCTTCAAACTGCACGCAAAATGATATTCACGAGTTCATCTGTCTCTGCGGAAGTAGATAAAGGGCCTCAGTGCCAAAACCTCTAAGTATTCCTTTAAGTGAAATCTCCACCTACGCGGGCAAGGCCATGCAAAATAAACTTGCTCAGTGCACAAAGGTTTAAAAAAAAAAAAAAAGGTTTCCGTCTTGTGCCCTAATGAACACAACTCCAATATTTCTGGTGCCTTCAAACTTCAAAAGGTGTGGAGTGTAGAGACTCACTCGCTACAGCTCTCCTTGTTCCCGGGGAAGGATGTGGGGTTGACGTGTGCCAGGGTGATGTACTCGTTCCTCTCCAGGTTCCCCACCAGGACACGGATCTTAGACTCCACCAGACCGATCCTAGAGGGAGAGGAACAGACAGGAGGTTCATTACATTACTGGGGTCAGAGACATATCTTTAGAGTTGGGACACCTTTTAGAATGGACGCCTTGTTAGAGCCTTTGAGCATTCCATTTATCCATTCATGACGAGAATTTGGAATCTTGTACAAAGCACTGTTTAAATTTCTGAAAATGTTGTGAATGGCTATTTGTCAATATTATTCCTTCAGAAAGTATTCACACTCCTTGACTTTTTCCACATTTTATTGTGTTACAGCCTGAATTTAAAATGGATTCAATTGATATTTTGTGCAACTGGCCTACACACAATACCCATAATGTCAAAGTGGAATAAAGTTTAAAAAAAAAAAAAAAAAAAAAAAAAAGTTTACAAATGAATGAAGAAATTAAAATAAGCGAGGTTTTCCAATGCCTCGCAAAGGGCACCTACTGGTAGATCGGTTTTTAAAAAAGCAGACATTGAATATCCATTTGAAAATGGTGAAGTTATTATACTTTGGATGGTGTATCAAACGATTCAGTCACTACAAAGATAGACGTCCTTCCTAACTCAGTTGCTGGTGAGGAAGGAACCAGCTCAGGGATTTGGACAATGAGCTAGAAGAGTCACACCTGATTTCACCTACTCCCGCCTGCCTTCCATCTTTGAGGACACGTATTTCCATTGTTAGAGCGGTCACTCGACTATCTTGTCAATATAATAGAAAAGTCTGGCTTTTACCGGTTTGACTTGTTTGCCTAGGGTAAGACGCCAAACAGATCTTATAGGCCCTTAGGAGCGCCACATTCCCATGTAAAACACTTACCATTCTAATTGGTTTTCTTCTGTGGATGCACTGGCAGTCAGAACAATATAATGCCTGTTAAAGACAAAACATAAATTGGCATGCAAATAAACACCGTTCAACTATTTCAACATTTAAAATGCCTTAAAAAAAAAAAAAAACAGGGAAATAAACATTGAAATATATAAATACGTACTTGTACTTCAGGAAAAAGTTGGGCGGATGGAACAGTTTGGACCAGTCGCTTTTCCCCTGAAGGATGTCATCTGTGACACTGAGACCTGTTGGATGAAAGACATTTAGTCATCTCTTGTGAACAGACGCATGTAACATAGGACGGTATCATAGCAACCGTGAACAGAATGTGGGATGCAACGATTAACGAGGAACTTTATTCCCGTTGCCCAGATTCCCTCCCCCCCCCCCCAACTGATCATTTGGACAAATCATGACTTCACATGTTCCGGATTTCAGAAGTGGAGGGGACATTTGGCCATTGCTTTCCTGAGAGAGTCTCTGTTTAGGGGGGAGGTGGAGAATTCTCTAGGTTGGTTAGGGTCTCCTCTCATACAGATACCTCCTCACTACATGGTGTAATAATATGTAAAAAGCTTTTAGAGATTAATCCTGCTGTAAATATAGGGAGAAATATTTATTTATTTTTTGCCATTTTGCAGACACATTTATCCAAAGCGACTCGCAGTCACACCTGCCTACATATTTATGTATTGGTGGCCTGATCTAGGATCAGTTTAGCCTTTTAGCTCATAATGAACATGATAATATGGACGGGGGGGGCCTGATCCTAGATCAGCCAGGTTAGGGTCAGGAGTTAGGTACCCACCGTATTTGAACTCCTCGCTCATGATGGTGCGTGTGGAAGTGGAGACGTTGTAGGTGGAGTTCTGCTGGGGGTAGGCTGGCGTGATGATGGGCATCAGGTGGTACCTGTCTGATGGGTTCACCTGGAAACGGGTAGAGAGCAGAGTTGGCACAGGGCAAGAGCAGCTTTATCCCCCACAGACACACAGCATCTTCAAAATAAGCATTTTATCAATTTGTTTTGTTCATCCCATATATTTCTTGTGGAATTTGTGCATCTCGAACACACACACACACTCAACAGCAGACACCTACTCGTGGATCCCAAACAGGTAGATTCAGATTGCTGTCTTCAGGCTGTTTCAAAAGCACAGGATTCGGCCATTCCCTACAGAACAGATTGAGTGAATTGATAGCCTTTCAAAACAATGGAGATTTAAAAGCAACAATATTTATTTATCATAGCGGGTCATCCACTATACAGGCTACCCATATCATCATCACCCATTTAAACTAATCAGTGCCCATATCATCAAACCCATTTAAACTAATCAGGGCCCATATCATCAAACCCATTTAAACTAATCAGGGCCCATATCATCATCACCCATTTAAACTAATCAGTGCCCATATCATCACACCCATTTAAACTAATCAGGGCCCATATCATCACACCCATTTAAACTAATCAGGGCCCATATCATCACACCCATTTAAACTAATCAGGGCCCATATCATCATCACCCATTTAAACTAATCAGGGCATATATCATCAAACCCATTTAAACTAATCAGGGCATATATCATCAAACCCATTTAAACTAATCAGTGCCCATATCATCAAACCCATTTAAACTAATCAGGGCCCATATCATCACACCCATTTAAACTAATCAGGGCCCATATCATCACACCCATTTAAACTAATCAGGGCCCATATCATCACACCCATTTAAACTAATCAGTGCCCATATCATCACACCCATTTAAACTAACCAGGGCCCATACCATCACACCCATTTAAACTAACCAGGGCCCATATCATCACACCCATTTAAACTAACCAGGGCCCATATCATCACACCCATTTAAAATAATCAGGGCCCATACTCACACAGTGCCTCAGATAAGAGCTGATCTAGAGTCAGGTCTCCCTTATACATTGTGATTTAAAAAAAAGGCACAATCCTGGATGAGTACTGGATATGGAATGTAAAGCGAGTGTATGGGGCTCCTTGTGTACCATTTGGAGAAGACGAGGAAGAACTTGTGTACGAGAGTGGCTGCCACAGCGTTGGGGTAGAGCTGGCAGGTCCTGGCTACCAGCATGGCCCAGGAGACTCCACCCAGGAAGCCCAACATGTTGGAGTAGATTCCACGGCCTGGGGGACAGGGAGGTGGGGGGGACAGGGGTAATCAGATATGCCATTTCACAGATGCTTTATTGCAAAGCAACTAACATTCACGTGTGCATAAAATGTGTTAACAAAATGGGTCATATTCAGTAGGTTCAAAACAGAAAAGACCAGTCAGTAAAGACCAGTCAGTAAAGACCAGTCAGAAAAGACCAGTCAGAAAAGACCAGTCAGTAAAGACCAGTCAGAAAAGACCAGTCAGAAAAGGGGGAAGTTCTACGATCTGAACTACTTGTCCAATAACAAAAAGCTCAATTTAGTTTCCCAGTCTTAAAATATATCTAGAAATGTTACGTGTGCCTTAATGTATAGAGTGGTCCTCTGTAACTCAGCTGGTTATAATAGATGTATAGAGTGGTCCTCTGTAACTCAGCTGGTTATAATAGATGTATAGAGTGGTCCTCTAACTCAGTTGGTTATAATAGATGTATAGAGTGGTCCTCTATACATCTATTATAACCAGCTGAGTTACAGAGGACCACTCTATACATCTATTATAACCAGCTGAGTTACAGAGTGGTCCTCTGTAACTCAGCTGGTTATAATAGATGTATAGAGTGGTCCTCTGTAACTCAGTTGGTTATAATAGATGTATAGAGTGGTCCTCTGTAACTCAGCTGGTTATAATAGATGTATAGAGTGGTCCTCTGTAACTCAGCTGGTTATAATAGATGTATAGAGTGGTCCTCTGTAACTCAGCTGGTTATAATAGATGTATAGAGTGGTCCTCTGTAACTCAGCTGGTTATAATAGATGTATAGAGTGGTCCTCTAACTCAGTTGGTAATAATAGATTTATATAGTGACTTTCTATCAGCCCATGTAGTCACAGCTCTTTACATAGTAAGGTGGAAACTCACCTCATCCACCACCAATGTGTAGCACCCACCTCAGTGATGCCATCAGTGGAGAGGTGAGGAGTGATTACATGCCAATTAGGAATGAGGTGGATGATTAGGTGGCCATGATGGAAATGCAGCCAGGTTGGGAATTTAGCCATGACCCCCGGGGTCAACACCCCCTACTCTTACGATTAGTGCCATGGGAGTTTTAGTGACCACAGAGAGTCAGGGCACCTATTTAACGTCCCATCCAAAAGATGGCACCCTACACAGGGCAATGTCCCCTTCCCTGCCCTGGGATCTTCTTAGACCAGAGGGAAGAGTTCCCCCTACTGGCTCTCCCACACCACATCCAGCAGCTTCTGGTCTCCCATCCAGGGACCAACCCTGCTTAGCTTCAGAGGCAAGCCAGCAGTGGGATGCAGGGTGGTATGCGCTTGCAATGCTAGGGTAGTGGGTTCGATTCTCAGGACCACCCGTACGTAAAATGTATGAACCCATTACTTTAAGTCACTTTGGATAAAAGCGTCTTGCTGAATATCAAACATTACAGCCTATAATATTAAATGGTATATATTAAATGACCTCAATATCCTAAATGAGTAAATGGTAGATATTAATGACAAATAAATGACATTCTATTCTAGGTGCTGACTCACGTTTGGCCCACAGCTTGATGGCTCTCAGGGTTAGTCTGAAGTTCTCCTTGTTTGGTACCAAGTACAGGATCTCATCTGTCACTCTGCAGCCTGGAAGAGGAGAGGAATAAATACATCACTATAGTCTCATCTGTCACTCTGCAGCCTGGAGGAGGAGGAGAGAGGAATAAATACATCACTATAGTCTCATCTGTCACTCTGCAGCCTGGAGGAGGAGGAGAGGAATAAATACATCACTATAGTCTCATCTGTCACTCTGCAGCCTGGAGGAGGAGGAATAAATACATCACTATAGTCTCATCTGTCACTCTGCAGCCTGGAGGAGGAGAGGAATAAATACATCACTATAGTCTCATCTGTCACTCTGCAGCCTGGAGGAGGAGAGGAATAAATACATCACTATAGTCTCATCTGTCACTCTGCAGCCTGGAAGAGGAGAGGAATAAATACATCACTATAGTCTCATCTGTCACTCTGCAGCCTGGAGGAGGAGAGGAATAAATACATCACTATAGTCTCATCTGTCACTCTGCAGCCTGGAGGAGGAGAGAGGAATAAACACATCACTATAGTCTCATCTGTCACTCTGCAGCCTGGAGGAGGAGAGAGGAATAAATACATCACTATAGTCTCATCTGTCACTCTGCAGCCTGGAGGAGAGAGGAATAAATACATTACTATAGTCTCATCTGTCACTCTGCAGCCTGGAGGAGGAGAGAGGAATAAATAAAGAGGGAGTCGCCTCTTCACCCTTGAGGTTGAGACTGGTGTTTTGTGGGTACTATTTAAAGAAGCTGCCAGTTGAGGACATGTGAGGCGTCTGTTTCTCAAACTAGACACTCCTCTTTCTATTCTGGTTAGAGCCAGTTTGCTCTGTTCTGTGAAGGGAGTAGTACACAGTGTTGTAGGAGATCTTCAGTTTTTTTGGCAATTTCTCACATGGAATAGCCTTCATCTCTCAGAACAAGAATAGACTGACGAGTTTCAGAAGAAAGTTCGTTGTTTCTGGCCATTTTGAGCCTGTAATCGAACCCAAAAATGCTGATGCTCCAGATACTCAACTAGTCTAAAGAAGGACAGTTTCATTGCTTCTTGAGTCAGAACAACAGTTTTCAGCTGTGCTAACATAATTGCAAAAGGGTTTTCTAATGCTCAATTAGCCTTTTAAAATGATAAACTTGGATTAGTTAACACAACGTGCCATTGGAACACAGGAGTGATGGTTGCTGATAATGGGCCTCTGTACGCCCATGTAGATATTCCATTAATAAATAAAAATCTGCCGTTTCCAGCTACAATAGTCATTTACAACATTAACAATGTCTACACTGTATTTCTGATCAATTTGATGTTATTTTAAATGGACAAAAAAAAGGACATTTCCAAGTGACCCCAAACTGGTAGGCCATCATTGTAAATAAGAATGTGTATTTTTGTTCAGTATATTACTATTGATGGATTCTATTAAAATGTAACATGTTTCAAGTTAAACTGTAGTGTATCCTGTTTAGTGAATGATTACTGGGAGTATTAATGGAGTTCAGGACATGAAACTGTGTGTATGCTCATTTAGAAAGGTTGACCTAATCAGATAAGAGGAAATTGCCTATGATCAGAGAGCAGGGTCAGGCACAGGAAAATGAAGATGGACGTGGTGAGATTCTGAATATCTGGCCAAACAAAGAGAGGACCGTGGACATTCCACAGGAGAAAGGAGGGGAACTCACTGGGATTACAGAATGTATAGCTGGGGAGGTGACACCTACAAGCAGGGAAGAGTAAGATGTTTTGTGAACTTTCTAATTGTATGTACTCAGCTGATCAAATCAAATGTATTTATATAGCCCTTCTTACATCAGCTGATATCTCGAAGTGCTGTACAGAAACCCAGCCTAAAACCCCAAACAGCAAGCAATGCAGGTGTAGAAGCACGGTGGCTAGGAAAAACTCCCTAGAAAGGCCAGAACCTAGGAAGAAACCTAGAGAGGAACAAGGCTATGAGGGGTGGCCAGTCCTCTTCTGGCTGTGCCGGGTGGAGATTATAACAGAACATGGCCAAGATGTCCAAATGTTCATAAATGACCAGCAGGGTCAAATAATAATAATCACATTAGTTATCGAGGGTGTAGCAAGTCAGCACCTCATGAGTAAATGTCAGTTGGCTTTTCATAGCCGATCATTAAGAGTATCTCTACCGCTCCTGCTGTCTCTAGAGAGTTGAAAACAGCAGGTCTGGGACAGGTAGCACGTCCGGTGAACAGGTCAGGGTTCCATAGCCGCATGGCATCCTTGGTATTAAACACTTGAAACCTCTCTTAAGCTTTTGGTCTCAATTCCTTATTGCAATAGCATTTTTGTTTTGAACACTATGTACTAGTCCTGTGTGGCTTAGTAGGTAGAGAATAGTGCTTGAACGCCAAGGGTTGTGGGTACAATTCCTGTGTAAAACACATGCTTGCATAAGTTGCTTTGGATAAGAGCATCAGCTTAATGTCATGTATTATCACTACTAGTACCACAGGAAGAGCGCGCACTAGTACCACAGGAAGAGCGCGCACTAGTACCACAGGTAGAGCGCGCACTAGTACCACAGGAAGAGCGCGCACTAGTACCACAGGAAGAGAGCGCACTAGTACCACAGGAAGAGAGCGCACTAGTACCACAGGAAGAGAGCGCACTAGTACCACAGGAAGAGAGCGCACTAGTACCACAGGAAGAGAGCGCACTAGTACCACAGGAAGAGAGCGCACTAGTACCACAGGAAGAGAGCGCACTAGTACCACAGGAAGAGAGCGCACTAGTACCACAGGAAGAGAGCGCACTAGTACCACAGGAAGAGAGCGCACTAGTACCACAGGAAGAGAGCGCACTAGTACCACAGGAAGAGAGCGCATTAGTACCACAGGAAGAGAGCGCATTAGTACCACAGGAAGAGAGCGCATTAGTACCACAGGAAGAGAGCGCATTAGTACCACAGGAAGAGAGCGCATTAGTACCACAGGAAGAGAGCATTAGTACCACAGGAAGAGAGCATTAGTACCACAGGAAGAGAGCATTAGTACCACAGGAAGAGAGCATTAGTACCACAGGAAGAGAGCATTAGTACCACAGGAAGAGAGCATTAGTACCATTGAGGCTGCGGATGCAGCGGATGTCCAGGTTCCTCAGGTGGGAGTCTCCTCTCAGATCCAGGTTATCTGGGATGGACTGCAGAGCCAGCCGTGCAAACAGCAGGTCAATCTGCCCGGCAACAAGACAGAGCAGGTACACTTTAATTACACTGGGCTCAATTTCACAACGTCTCTGAATAGAAGTACAGATCTAGGATCAGGTGGGACCACCCACTAATTCAGTAGGACAAAAAAATAAAAAGCCAAACATGATCCTAGATCAGTACTCCTATTGGCGGTTTGTGAATTCTAAAACGTTGGAGTCCAATACTACTTATAGTCTGTATCTACTACAGGATATTGTGATTTTGGGTGATTAAATAGTGATTATGTTATAATCATGTTTATGCCAATAGTATACTATAGCTACCTATGCTTTCTGTTCAAATATGCAAAAAAAAAATCACGCAATCTTGGGTCCGGCAGCTCGTTTCTGACTAAGCGTATCATAAACCTCTCATTTCCAGGGTCTGTTCTTCACCTCAAGACTGTGTTGAGGTTGATCTACAGCCTGACCTGGGTTCTGTTCTAGTTCAATATGAACGGCAATGTGTTGGATGTGAATGTAGAATGAATGTGTTCGCTCCATCGTTAAAGATTTGGGTTGGTGAAAATCCACTCTGATGGTGTACCTATCTCACAGAGTGTTGAAATTAGACACCATTTGTACATCCAAAACCCCTTTACCTCGATGCCGTCAAACTTGAATTTGATCACAGGTACAAAGGCATCCTCCACCGCCTGAAAGAAGAAGTGCATCGTGTTTAAAGCAATTTGACAGGCCAAGTCAAAGGTACAGCAGGACACACAGATGTTGGCTATAATATACATGAAGAAAATATCTTGTGGACTGGCTATTTTAGTGGTCATGCCTCAGCCTCCAGCACATTTACAGTGTGAACGTAGGTTACAATCTGGTCTACTGCCTTTTGACACAATCGCTCTTCATTTTTCCTACACTGTCATCCTCTCGCACTCTGTTCAATAAAATATGAGAATCCTTGTTTTTTTTTTAACCTATACGAATTTTATCCTGAGAATTGTATTTTTTTTTTTAAACCTCACCCGTAGATCTTTGATCTCTTCGTGCAGTTTGAGCTTTGCAAAGAATGAGTCGAAGAAGTCTGTCCTCTCCACGTGTCGCGGCGATACACACAAGGCATCAATATCCGCCCCTGCAACACAAACATGCACACAAAACTTAACTATACCTTTGACAGCACACAACAGGTGTCTCATGCAGACACGCACGTGTTCTCTTTAAGAGTCAGGATAGGACATTACCTTTAGTGTGAACTCCAAGCCGGTAAGACCCAAAGGTGAAGATCTTTCCCCCCACATTGGTTATCGCCGATGGTGGGAGGTTCTGAGGGGAATTAACATCAATATCACTCAGCATGCTTACACATCATTCTCCCATTGATATCATAGCAGAGTAGGAATGACTTGCTGTCTGTAAAGCAACCACTGATGCACACACAGTTCAGTCATGGTTGTTCTTCAAGGAACCTACCTTCGTTTCACTGATCTCGGCAATCCATTCCTTGACAAATGAATTCAACTTCCCAAGAACTGCGAGTCTGTGGGAAGTAACATAACGGCAATCAATTCACCTGTCCACTACGAAACCCAGCATATCCCGAACACACATATGAAAAGAACGTAAACCTACAACTCTTTAACCTGGAAAACATCTAAGCAAAACAAAGGGCATCTAAACGAACAAATACCACTCAACTTCAACCAGCGTCTGTATTCACTGAAAGTCTCAGAGCACGAGTGCGGCTGATACAGGATCGGTTTTATGTTTTAGATCTTAATGAATAAGATTATACGGAGAGGGGAGGACTTGATCCTAGATCAGCACACTTCCTCAGACGTTTTTTGAATACGGGCCCAGGCGTGAGTTAAGTCTGACAAAGACCTCCGAGTGGAAACATTGCACAATGAAAAATACAAATAAACTATGGGAGTATGCATCTGTGTGGAGGCATCTTTTCCTATATTTCATGAGAACGCCATCTCACCTGTGGTTGAGTTCGTCCTCATCCTCGAACACCCCAAAGGGTTTCATGGCCTCGCTGAGCTTGTGTGTGTACTGATGGTCCACCTCCCTGGGGAAGGCCATGCTAATGGACGAGGTAATGCCATAGTGTTTCTGAGGCTGCTGCCCGCCATGCATACTGTTACAGTTCCTGTACAAGTCAACACAGAGAGGAGGAAGAGTATGTTATAGATATGATAGATGTCCTGTTGAATTGTTCAAAGTTGTTTGCAGTACATATACTTCAGTCTAGCCGACTAAACGCAACAGGGAAGGAAGTTCCTGATGAACTCCACCAACGGAGTTGAGCAGACCAGGCTTTGTGGAATTCAGCCCTGACTACATTGATTCACCTGAGGTCAATACTTCTTCTTGAGCATTATGTTTATTAGTTATCACGTAGCTACCTAAACGTTAGCAATCAATGTGTTCCCCCCTCCCCAAGCCACCCATTTACTCTATAGCGCGCTACATTCCATAAACAATATTTGCATTTGAAGAGCCATCCTACGTTTAGCGCACTCACTGGGTGAAAATCAAACACACAAAGACACAAACCGTGGACTAACTTAAAGTTACTTTGATGGTGCTTCATTCATTTCCGATTCATTGAGTTGGTCTGGATAGATTAAGCACAAATAGGGAACTAACGAGGGAACGAACATGACGCCGGCGTCAGCTCCAAATGACCTGTTATTGGTCACTACACAGACAGGGATGTTTACAACAAAATAAGCCAGCCAGCTAATGTTAGCGCATGTGTAAGCAAGTTAGTTAGCAACAATGTTGGCTATTAAGTCGGGTAGCTAGTACACGTTAACGACAAGACATCTATATGACCATCTAGCTATAAACAGGAACTCAAAGGCTATAACGTTAACGTCGTTAGCTAACAAGTTAGCTAGCTAACGTTAACTAGCGCTGATTATAAACAAAATACCGTTAATCAACAATTAGCTAGATAACGTTAGCTAGCTACAATGAAATACAAACAACGACATATAAAAACCCATCGAGTCACCAAGCTACTTTAGAAATATATATGATGTCGAGTAGCAAGTTTGCAAAGTTAACAGATGCACCAAATAGCTAGGCCTTTGTTAGCTACGCTAACTCCCTCAGCCTCGCATTGTTGTGATGATAGCCGTTCGCTAGCAGCGTTAGCCTAGCTAGCTAACGTTAGATATTCTATCATATTTCTACAACAACACACATGTTGAAGAGTGAACAACATTACAACGTCTTTAGCATGTGTGCAACTTACGCTGACATTTCTTTCATGACCCACCGATAACTTTCTCTTTTCCTTAGAACAAACTTGTAGAAAACATGTAAACTCAGCCAGCAGCAGCCCCGACCCTATTTATAACAATAGCTAGTTAGTTACACTCCAATATGGCGCTCAAGCCGTCTCTGTATCCCGACAAGCTTTGCACAGTGAGATTCTGTCGTCATTTCCGGTCATAAATCCATAAACATCCACAGTGGACTTTTTGTTGTTGTTGTTGTGTACTTACTTTGATTTTCCACAATAACATGATGTATACGATAGTTATACTCAGTACCCACCGTATGAGTATAGAATTTGTTCATCAATAATCCAGTGAGTTTTTGAGGGAACATTTTGAAAAAGCCATGTAAACAAGTGTGTCAAATGACATTATTTTGTTATAATAAAGTGTATGATGCCATGCTACTGCAGTGTATGAGGATGGCATGGGACCTGGTCTTCATTAAGTTTGTGAGCATACTACAGTATTTGAAATGACTGTAATGACAAAGACTGTATTTTAAAAGACTGTAACACCTAGCGTTTGTGAGCATTGTACTGCGTCTTCCCTTTTTGTGGCATAGGTTGCATCTAGTGGCAACAATGGGATCACGTCCAGTGGTCTTACATGGTGTTGGGGAAACATTCTCACTGCACTTGGGGCTATGTGCGCAAGGATATTTCTTAAGAGAGAGAATACTGTAAAATGTATGTAAGTGGTTAGAGCGTTGGGCCAGTAACCGAAAGGTTGCTAGATCAAATCCCAGAGCTAACAAGGTAAAAATCTGTCGTTCTGAACAAGGCAGTTAACCCACTGTGCCTAGGCCGTCATTGTCAATAAGAATGTTCTTAACTGACTTGTCTAGTTAAATATTCTCTTTTATTTTTTTATTCTCCAGCTACATGACCATTTAGTGGGGTTCAACCACAAGGCCTCACAGACACCTTCCCTCTTCTGACAGAACAATTCATCTTAGGTCTCCTAGACCATAGGCAAACTTGTTATTAGCCACTGCTGTAATAAAGTGAATCCTCCTGGGGTAGGTCATAGCCAGTGTATCAGATGGTGAGCTGTGAAACTCACTGCTCAGCCTGAAGTGTCGCCCCTTGTGCTGTTGAGGAAAGCCTTTTTTCAATAGCTTGAGGGGTTGGAATGCTTCAAGAGAAAAGTCAAGTGTGTTTGGGTGGGCAGAGATTCTCGGTTCAAGTCTTGGTATGAGCTGAATCAGGGGGAAGTGGTATTGGCTAAGCTAGCAACATGATGTGCTTTACACTTGCTTACCTAGGCAGTTGGGGTTCAAATCAATTATGTATGGTTTTAAACCCACAGAGGTACACACCTTAGCTCACAGATCACTGCATCTGTACATAGCCCATCCAACTACCTCATCCCCAAATGGTTATTTATTTATTTATTTTTTGCTCCTTTGCACCCCAGTATCTCTACTTGCACATTCATCTTCTGCACATTTATCACTCCAGTGTTTAATTGCTAAATTGTAATTACTTCGCCACTACGGCCTATTTATTGCCTTACCTCCCTTATCTTACCTCATTTGCACACACAGTATATATATATATTTTTTCCTATTGTGTTATTGACTGTACGTTTGTTTATTCCATGTGTAACTCTGTGTTGTTGTTTGTGTCGCACTGCTTTGCTTTATCTTGGCCAGGTCGCAGTTGTAAATGAGAACTTGTTCTCAACTGGCCTACCTGGTTAAATAAAGGTGAAATAAAAATAAAATAAATAAATAAAAGGGCTCAAGCCCACCTGTACAGTACATTGGATGGTATTTTTTAAAGTAATAATTGTAGGGTCTATGTCAGAGATCAATGTTTATGTTATTGTTTAGGATTGTGCATTGGCACCAATGTTACCTCTAAACTGCGCACATGCGCGGACGTACAGTAGCCCCGAGACTGCCTTGCGTCTTCCCGGGGCTGGCATGCAGAGTGCAGAGGAAATATCAGCCCACAGAGAGAAGCGCTTGATTGAAGTTCACTCAACTTTCTAGAGTTTTCCCTGTTAACACTATCAACGTTTCCCTTCACTGTGGCAATTGTGATTGAATCAACACATTATTAGCCACTTTCAATGCAACATACAAAATTACACAAACTATGGAAGAGATTCTGTTGTAGACAGAACACATCAGAGTACATGCACATGACAGAGCCGTAATCTACACAGACCAATGTGTCATAGCCAATCACATCTGCAGTAGGCCTATATGCAAATAGACTATTGTCATATATAGACTGTGTTTACAGCTGTGGTCCTGAGAAGATGCGCTTGTTTTGAGATCAAAGAAATAACTGCATGTAGCAGTTCATATCCTTTACTAGTTAGTGAGTTATTAGTTCAGTTATAGATCATTAGTCGTCAGCAATAGGGGGGTGATTGTTAGTGATTTATTAGTCCAGTTATAGATCATTAGTATTCAACAATAGGGGGGTGATAGTTAGTGATTTATTAGTTCAGTTATAGATCATTAGTCGTCAGCAATAGGGGGGTGATTGTTAGTGATTTATTAGTCCAGTTATAGATCATTAGTATTCAACAATAGGAGAGTGATTGTTTCCTAAAAGAGCACAAAATCAGACATCTTTGAAAAGCAAGTCAAGTAAAAAGCGTTTTTTTTTGTCTTAAAGGGGCAGTGTTGTATTTTGAGACAGGCTTGAATGGGCAGAGGGTAGCCTAATTTGTCTGATTCATTCAATAATGGTATGGGAATAATAATACATTTTATTTTGTAAAGTGGTTTCTTGCATTAAACAACACAACATTTTCAGTCACCTTGTCTGAAGGTCAAGCCCTGCATTTTTTTTCAAAAGTCTCATGGAATGTAGGCATTGAACACAACACATTGGCTGCTGCTGTAGGCTGTATGATAGAATAGCTATTAAAATGTTACGGGATGCATTTTCTCCATTGTTTTTTTTTAATGGTAGGCCACTCTGGTAGGTCTACATTATGATCAAATAGCCACAGTAGCCTACTTGGCCCCTGGATTTTATACTTATTTTGTTCTGTGGCATTTCTAGGAAGGAAAGAAGGATGAATGCCATCGAAAAGTATTCGAACACCCCGCCCCACCTCCGGAAGATGCCAAGACAGCCAGGGTGGTGACTTCCGGCTTGCTGAAGAAAGTTGAGCTGGGGAGGTTTGCTGGCTCCTGGGTTTTGCAAAATGGATAGCCAGGGAAGGAAAGTGGTGGTTTGTGACAATGGAACCGGGGTAAGTTTATGAGTGGAAAGCTGCATATGCCAGAGTTCTATTAATGCTGTATTTTCCCAAGGCAGAATGGCAGGAGAACATTTTTATCTGAAACAGGAAGTGGATGATGTGTTGCTAGCGCTCTAACGTTAGCTAGTTAAGTCGGTGGGTAACGCTAGGCAGGAATGTCTGTCCGTTTTTACAAGTATCTACCGCTGGCTAGCTATGTTGTCATCTTCCAATACATTCCATGAAAATCAATTTCACGGTGCAAAAATTAAATCGGCCTGTTAGCTCAAACCTATTAAATCGTTTGACCCAGCTTTCGTGTTAGTTAGCTGGCTAGCTAGTCTAGTTAGGTCGGCTAACTAGCGTTAACTAACTAACTACATTTTCACTCAATGTTGATGTCGACAGGCTTTGAATGTTTTGTAAATTCACATTTGTTTCTACTGGTCCCTATGCCTCACGTTATAACGACAGAATGAGTTAAGCTAGTTAACGTTATCCATAACCCATGCTTGTGCGTTAATAGCTAACTGGCAATACCCGGTAGGATATCCAATATTTTTTTATGGAACGCTATAAAATAGTTGCATCTGGAAATAGCGTCAGGGCTGCGTTCCTCCTGACAACTGTTTCTAGGGATTCTGAGGTCCCTCCGTCATTTATACCGGTGGGCTTAGACTAGGACCTAGGTAGTAAACATTGCTTACAGTGCTCAGATCCTTGAAATCTGGACGCACCAAAGGGGTCTTAGTGGTTGTTTTTGGATTGGACTTCTGACTCTCAGCAGTTTGAAGCGATGCTGGCATAGTGTATATGCAGCTAAAAAGTGCTCACTGTGAAGGGCTGAAGAAATTAGTCAAGCGGAAGTGAGACTAGTTTCTTAACCACAGCTATGATTCGAAGATACACACACACCACACACATTCACTGTTAGGCTAGAGCTTGTGACCCTTACTTAAGCCTACTGAAGCGAATGTCACAAATGTTATCAGTAATTGCTTTCTGATGCCCGAAGAAGTGTGGACTATAATTTTGCCATAACTTAATCTGTCGTTACTTCTGGGTAACAGATTAGTCATAATAACTAGGCTATTTTGCTTTGGGGAGTCAAATAAAGGCTTTGTCTTTCACGTTTGCCTCATCTCTCCACATCCTGTCCACCCGTGCTCACTCTCTCTTCCTCCTTTCTTTTAATTCTAACCAGTCCAATACAAACAATATTTATTGACATGGAAGGAACAGACCAGTGTTGCCAGGGCAATATACAGTGTTAATATATATATTTTTGAATATATTATCTCTTTCTCGCTCTCTCTGTATCTTTATTTTTAATCCCCGTCCCCGCAGGAGGCCTTTTTTTGTAGGCCGACATTGTATATAAGAATTTGTTCTTAACTGACTTGCCTAGTAAAATATTTTAACTAAAGAAAATATCTAAATATCTTTCACATATCTCTGTCTCTCTCTCAGTTTGTGAAGTGTGGCTATGCAGGCTCCAACTTCCCCGAGCACATCTTCCCTGCCTTGGTGGGCAGGCCAATCATTCGCTCCACAGCCAAAGTGGGCAACATTGAGATTAAGGTAATACTACTACGCTCCCCTCTCCTGTGCAACACTCCAACGTTGGTTCAAAAGTTACCCCGACACAACAACCCTATTCCTGGACCAAGAAGCATGGACTAGGCTTAATCTCATCTATGTCTGTCATACTGGCTCCCTGAGTCTAGTAACACCTATTTTTAAAATGACATCCCTTCCTCTCTCTTTGTTTTACTGTCTGACTCTCAACTTTATGCTCCACCTCCTTCACCTGTCATCACATGATGAAGTAGAATATTCAGAAGATGGTAAGTGGTGTGAATTCCTGGCTGGTGTGTGCAGGCCCATGCCCTCCCTGGTTGCCTGACAGGGAGAGAGAGTGATGCTGTGTTTTTTTACTACATAGCTACTACATTTGGAGTGCCTTTTATTTGTTGTCGTTTTCTATGTTTAATTTGTCTCTATTGTCTCATTTGTGTTTAATTTGGCTAAATATTTGGCTTATTATAACATTTTAAGTACTTCTGTGGAGAAAAATGTATTCCTAATGACAAGGCAGAAAGAAATCTAGCGATTTTTAAGAGTCCACTCATTTCACTGTTTTGCTGTTCCTGTTTTTCATCTCAAGTTAGTTGAGCAGAAGGAACTTGAATGCTACATGGCCTGTCTCAAATGACATCCCATTCCCTATATAGGGTAAGCATACCTATTAAGCCCACGTACCTATTAAGCCCACGTACCTATTAAGCCCACGTACCCATTAAGCCCAGGTACCTATTAAGCCGTACCCATTAAGCCCACTTCCAGCTTTGGATTCAAATGTATAATAAAAAACGAGTTTTATAATCAACTTTTTCCGTTGTTTATGTTTCAGCCGATTCATCTGGTTGTTATGTCCATAGCAGTTTGTATTCTTAGCCAATCAGATGTTTTCTTATTAAGTTATTGACAGTTGTGTTCCTCTAGTGGCTAATTTCAAAGCGGAAGAAAAACGTTGGTGTTGAGTCAACCCTCAGATAACAAATTGTTCAGACATTTTTTGGTACCTTCTCAGATAAGTGATCATACTTTCATGTAAAATTAATTAAATGAATGTGTCTACATGCACATGCAGGGGTGGAACAAGTACTAAATTGTCATACTTGAGTAAAAGTAAATATACTTTAATAGAAAATGGCTCAAGTCACCTAGTAAAATACTACTTGAGTAAATAAATATACTTATTAATCGTATTAATCGTAAATGTTATTGCTAAAATATACTTAAGTGTCAAAAGTAAAAGTATAAATCATTTCAAATCATCAATGAATATAAACGTTCTACCACAACAGATGTTATTTTGGGGAAGCTTGTGAGTTGGGACATATAGGTTTTGTATGTGAACTACTTCTAAGACCCGTACATTCAGCTGTTCCCAACTCACTTCACTCGCGCTAGAGGGAGGCTGTCCCGGCTGGTGCTAGCTCATGTGCAGATCACACCGCTGGTGCTAGCTCATGTGCAGATCACACCGCTGGTGCTAGCTCATGTGCAGATCACACCGCTGGTGCTAGCTCATGTGCAGATCACACCGCTGGTGCTAGCTCATGTGCAGATCACACCGATTTCTCAGAAAACAGCGTGTTTTAATTATCGTATGCTTACTTTGATTTTGAAACACATGGGGATAATGTTGATATCCCTAATAATCAATGAACTTGAGCATAACTGTCTTTTGTCGTCATTTAAGTTGATTACAACACAACAACTACAGTTATGCATATTGTGTATCTAACCCTGGTGCCTTTACCGAGATTAGAAACCTCTGTGCTCTCTCCAAGATGTTTGGAGTGGACAGGTAGTCGTTGATGTAGAGAGAGAAGATGATGATCAGGGTTGAGTGATATCAGTGATGGAAGACCTACAAGTGGTGGACAAACATGCAAACAAATGAGGGACAATGAGATGACTATTGGGCGACTACTCGTGCACTTTTGGCTGGGGGCATTGTCGTATTGTGATTCTGTTTTATGGTCCCCCACCTGTACCGTTGTAATACAACAGTAGAGGCAGATTGTCTTCAGATGTGGTTTAGGAAGACAAGTTGAACTTATTAACAACAATAGTAGTACAGCAAATGGGAATCAGCTTTCAGATAATGAATTGGAAGTTGTGATGGTGTGTGTGATGATGGTGTGTGTGTGATGATGGTGTGTGTGTGTGTGTACATGGCTGTTGATTGGCAGAACAGACAGGATGGAAGCAGCAGGTCTTCATTGAAAACACATGGCACTGCCAGACGGGGGCTCCTTCAGTGCCAAAACACACACTGTATCAACTGTTTCTCTAAGCTGGTCCTAGATCTGTTTGACCCTAACTTTGACCATAGCAGTTGGCACAAGTCAAGACATTACAAACAGATCTGGGACCAGTCTACGGTTTCTAAACGTATTGTGTCAAGTAGCTTCCGTAGGCACAGTTTTCTAGTCTGCACTGATGACAGTCAGGCTCAGTGTATGCCAGGGAAATAGAAAACGTTGTGTGACTAACACTTGGCTAACCAATCATGTAGTGATTCCCAATGCCGGGTTTGCATGTAACTCTGCCTGTGCCTTGCTCAAATGAGACTGAATCTGAACTTGACACGCATGCAGATTTTCAGGCAAACCTCCCATTGACGTCAATGAATGATCCATGTAAGTTACTTGCATGTTTCTCAAGTTTAGGATTGTGCCCGTTGTGAAATTAGACAGAGTGCGCTGGTCAGAAAAGGAACAGGTTTTAAGAGTGAGTGCATGGAAACATGCTGTATTGAAGAATGCATGCTGGGTAATTGCTGACAGATGTGACTGGCCTCTTTTGAGCGCTGCGTATGTGTATATGCCATTACTGTGTCTCGTTAGGCCATCATGGAGCCATCATGGAGGCAGTGTTGACATTCCCCTCTGTTACTGCTGGCTCTGGTGAAAGGTGACGGTACAACTAAGCTAACTGTCTGATTTCTCCAGGGTCGTATTCATAAGGCCCTCCAACGATCGATCCCAAACTATCCCACGGAGAACAACCACCTGATCTTGTCCAATAAGAAAAAAACGCTTGTTTCTGTTTACTGTTGCAAAATGCTTTGTCACGTCGTGTGCTAATGAACACGACCCGGGGGTGTCTATCTGACCTTAAACCCCTTAACGTCTATAGGACCTGATGGTGGGCGACGAGGCCAGCGAGCTGCGCTCCATGCTGGAGGTGAACTACCCCATGGAGAACGGCATCGTGAGGAACTGGGACGACATGAAGCACCTGTGGGACTACACCTTCGGGCCTGAGAAGCTCAACATCGACTCCAGGAACTGCAAGATCCTGCTCACCGAGCCGCCCATGAACCCCACCAAGAACCGAGAGAAGATCATGGAGGTGTGTATGTCGGAGGGGGGGGTGTAGCAAGTTGACTCCAAGTGCATAGCACCAGCTAGCTGCCACTCTGATCTCGTTACCGTATGAGAACTAATGTAGGGACATCTGTGTGAGGGTCAGTGGGTTCATCATTAACAGGGCTCTAAAGCTGTGTGAGGATCAGTGGGTTCATCATTAACAGGGCTCTAAAGCTGTGTGAGGGTCAGTGGGTTCAGCATTAACAGGGCTCTAAAGCTGTGTGAGGATCAGTGGGTTCATCATTAACAGGGCTCTAAAGCTGTGTGAGGGTCAGTGGGTTCAGCATTAACAGGGCTCTAAAGCTGTGTGAGGATCAGTGGGTTCATCATTAACAGAGCTCTAAAGCTGTGTGAGGATCAGTGGGTTCATCATTAACAGAGCTCTAAAGCTGTGTGAGGGTCAGTGGGTTCATCATTAACAGAGCTCTAAAGCTGTGTGGATCAGTGGGTTCATCATTAACAGAGCTCTAAAGCTGTGTGAGGATCAGTGGGTTCAGCATTAACAGAGCTCTAAAGCTGTGTGAGGGTCAGTGGGTTCAGCATTAACAGAGCTCTAAAGCTGTGTGAGGGTCAGTGGGTTCATCATTAACAGAGCTCTAAAGCTGTGTGAGGATCAGTGGGTTCATCATTAACAGAGCTCTAAAGCTGTGTGAGGATCAGTGGGTTCAGCATTAACAGAGCTCTAAAGCTGTGAGGATCAGTGGGTTCATCATTAACAGGGCTCTAAAGCTGTGTGAGGATCAGTGGGTTCATCATTAACAGAGCTCTAAAGCTGTGTGAGGATCAGTGGGTTCAGCATTAACAGAGCTCTAAAGCTGTGTGAGGGTCAGTGGGTTCATCATTAACAGAGCTCTAAAGCTGTGTGAGGATCAGTGGGTTCATCATTAACAGAGCTCTAAAGCTGTGTGAGGATCAGTGGGTTCAGCATTAACAGAGCTCTAAAGCTGTGTGAGGGTCAGTGGGTTCATCATTAACAGAGCTCTAAAGCTGTGTGAGGATCAGTGGGTTCATCATTAACAGAGCTCTAAAGCTGTGAGGATCAGTGGGTTCATCATTAACAGAGCTCTAAAGCTGTGTGAGGGTCAGTGGGTTCATCATTAACAGAGCTCTAAAGCTGTGTGAGGATCAGTGGGTTCATCATTAACAGAGCTCTAAAGCTGTGTGAGGATCAGTGGGTTCATCATTAACAGAGCTCTAAAGCTGTGAGGATCAGTGGGTTCATCATTAACAGAGCTCTAAAGCTGTGTGAGGATCAGTGGGTTCATCATTAACAGGGCTCTAAAGCTGTGTGAGGGTCAGTGGGTTCATCATTAACAGAGCTCTAAAGCTGTGTGAGGGTCAGTGGGTTCAGCATTAACAGAGCTCTAAAGCTGTGTGAGGATCAGTGGGTTCATTAACAGAGCTCTAAAGCTGTGTGAGGATCAGTGGATTCATCATTAACAGAGCTCTAAAGCTGTGAGGATCAGTGGGTTCATTAACAGAGCTCTAAAGCTGTGTGAGGGTCAGTGGGTTCATCATTAACAGAGCTCTAAAGCTGTGAGGATCAGTGGGTTCATTAACAGAGCTCTAAAGCTGTGTGAGGGTCAGTGGGTTCATCATTAACAGAGCTCTAAAGCTGTGTGAGGATCAGTGGGTTCATCATTAACAGGGCTCTAAAGCTGTGTGAGGATCAGTGGGTTCATCATTAACAGGGCTCTAAAGCTGTGTGAGGGTCAGTGGGTTCATTAACAGAGCTCTAAAGCTGTGTGAGGATCAGTGGGTTCATTAACAGAACTCTAAAGCTGTGTGAGGGTCAGTGGGTTCATCATTAACAGAGCTCTAAAGCTGTGTGAGGGTCAGTGGGTTCAGCATTAACAGAGCTCTAAAGCTGTGTGAGGATCAGTGGGTTCATCATTAACAGAGCTCTAAAGCTGTGTGAGGGTCAGTGGGTTCATCATTAACAGGGCTCTAAAGCTGTGTGAGGATCAGTGGGTTCATCATTAACAGAACTCTAAAGCTGTGTGTGTGTTACACATTTTCATCATTAACAGAAGCGATCCAGCTGTACGGCCGTATTTGATGGCAGTCATTTAAAGTTGTCTCTCTGTCTTTGGTAGGTGATGTTTGAGACGTATCAGTTCTCAGGGGTCTACATTGCTATCCAGGCTGTGCTGACGCTCTACGCCCAAGGTACTAGACTAGAGGAACACACAGCCTCTTCAACTCTCTCTGGTTCACTTTAGGCCCCAACTCAACACAGCTTACTCCCTCCCATTCAGAGGGTTTGTGAAACTTATCGGGGGTGTGTTAATTTTGTTATTCAGTCTGACCTCTGTGTGCGTGTGTGTGTGTCTGACCTCTGTGTGTGTGTGTCTGACCTGTGTGTGTGTGTGTGTGTGTGTCTGACCTGTGTGTGTGTGTGTGTGTGTGTCTGACCTGTGTGTGTGTGTGTGTGTCTGACCTGTGTGTGTGTGTGTGTGTCTGACCTGTGTGTGTGTGTGTGTGTCTGACCTGTGTGTGTGTGTGTCTGACCTGTGTGTGTGTGTGTCTGACCTGTGTGTGTGTGTGTCTGACCTGTGTGTGTGTGTGTCTGACCTGTGTGTGTGTGTGTGTCTGACCTGTGTGTGTGTCTGACCTGTGTGTGTGTGTCTGACCTGTGTGTCTGACCTGTGTGTCTGACCTGTGTGTGTGTCTGACCTGTGTGTGTGTCTGACCTCTGTGTGTGTGTGTGTGTGTGTGTGTGTGTGTGTCTGACCTCTGTGTGTGTGTGTCTGACCTCTGTGTGTGTGTGTGTGTCTGACCTCTGTGTGTGTGTGTCTGACCTCTGTGTGTGTGTGTGTCTGACCTGTGTGTGTGTGTGTGTCTGACCTCTGTGTGTGTGTGTGTGTGTGTGTGTGTGTCTGACCTCTGTGTGTGTGTGTGTGTGTGTGTGTGTGTGTGTGTGTGTGTGTGTGTGTGTGTGTGTGTGTGTGTGTCTGACCTCTGTGTGTGTGTGTGTGTGTGTGTGTCTGACCTCTGTGTGTGTGTGTGTGTGTGTGTGTGTCTGACCTCTGTGTGTGTGTGTGTCTGACCTCTGTGTGTGTGTGTGTGTCTGACCTCTGTGTGTGTGTGTGTCTGACCTCTGTGTGTGTGTGTGTGTGTCTGACCTCTGTGTGTGTGTGTGTGTGTGTCTGACCTCTGTGTGTGTGTCTGACCTGTGTGTGTGTGTGTGTGTGTGTGTGTGTGTGTGTGTGTGTGTGTGTGTGTGTGTGTGTGTGTGTGTGTGTGTGTGTGTGTGTCTGACCTCTCTGTGTGCGTGTCTGACCTCTCTGTGTTTCTGACCTCAGGCCTGCTGACAGGTGTTGTGGTGGACTCGGGGGACGGTGTGACACACATCTGTCCGGTGTACGAGGGCTTCAGCTTGCCCCATCTGACACGACGCCTGGACATCGCTGGGAGGGACATAACGCGCTACCTCATTAAGGTACCTCTGACCCCTCACCTCTGACCCCTGGATCTCATACACATTGATTGTCCCCTCATTCACTGTTTTGGTTAAATGGAGTACAACTATGGAAAGAAGAGATTGAAACGCGGCAGGTTAGGAGAATGAAACGCGGCAGGTTAGGAGAATGAAACGCGGCAGGTTAGGGGAATGAAACGCGGCAGGTTAGGAAAATGAAACGCGGCAGGTTAGGAGAATGAAACGCGGCAGGTTAGGAGAATGAAACGCGGCAGGTTAGGAGAATGAAACGCGGCAGGTTAGGAGAATGAAACGCGGCAGGTTAGGAGAATGAAACGCGGCAGGTTAGGAGAATGAAGCGCGGCAGGTTAGGAGAATGAAGCGCGGCAGGTTAGGAGAATGAAGCGCGGCAGGTTAGGAGAATGAAGCGCGGCAGGTTAGGAGAATGAAACGCGGCAGGTTAGGAGAATGAAACGCGGCAGGTTAGGAGAATGAAGCGCGGCAGGTTAGGAGAATGAAGCGCGGCAGGTTAGGAGAATTGGGTTATGGTTGTCCCCTATGCGACTGGAACATGCAGCTTTTGGTCTGTAGTTGTACTCCATCCAGCTACGGTCCTTCACTGTGTCCCAGTTCTCTGTCCTGTGGAAAAGGACCGGCTGCAGGTAGCCTAGTGGTTGGAGCGTTGGGCCAGTAACCAGCAGGTAGCCTAGTGGTTGGAGCGTTGGGCCAGTAACCAGCAGGTAGCCTAGTGGTTAGAGCGTTGGGCCAGTAACCAGCAGGTAGCCTAGTGGTTAGAGCGTTGGACCAATAACCAGCAGGTAGCCTAGTGGTTAGAGCGTTGGGCCAGTAACCAGCAGGTAGCCTAGTGGTTAGAGCGTTGGACCAGTAACCAGCAGGTAGTCTAGTGGTTAGAGCGTTGGGCCAGTAACCAGCAGGTAGCCTAGTGGTTAGAGCGTTGGGCCAGTAACCAGCAGGTAGCCTAGTGGTTAGAGCGTTGGACTAGTAACCAGCAGGTAGCCTAGTGGTTAGAGCGTTGGGCCAGTAACCAGCAGGAAGCCTAGTGGTTAGAGCGTTGGGCCAGTAACCAGCAGGTAGCCTAGTGGTTAGAGCGTTGGGCCAGTAACCAGCAGGTAGCCTAGTGGTTAGAGCGTTGGGCCAGTAACCAGCAGGTAGCCTAGTGGTTAGAGCGTTGGGCCAGTAACCAGCAGGTAGCCTAGTGGTTAGAGCGTTGGGCCAGTAACCAGCAGGTAGCCTAGTGGGTAGAGCGTTGGGCCAGTAACCAGCAGGTAGCCTAGTGGTTAGAGCGTTGGGCCAGTAACCAGCAGGTAGCCTAGTGGTTAGAGCGTTGGGCCAGTAACCAGCAGGTAGCCTAGTGGTTAGAGCGTTGGGCCAGTAACCGGCAGGTAGCCTAGTGGTTAGAGCGTTGGGCCAGTAACCAGCAGGTAGCCTAGTGGTTAGAGCGTTGTACCAGTAACCAGCAGGTAGCCTAGTGGTTAGAGTGTTGGGCCAGTAACCAGCAGGTAGCCTAGTGGTTAGAGCGTTGGGCCAGTAACCAGCAGGTAGCCTAGTGGTTAGAGCGTTGTACCAGTAACCAGCAGGTAGCCTAGTGGTTAGAGTGTTGGGCCAGTAACCAGCAGGTAGCCTAGTGGTAAGAGTGTTGGGCCAGTAACCAGCAGGTAGCCTAGTGGTTGGAGCGTTGGGCCGGTAACCAGCAGGTAGCCTAGTGGTTAGAGCGTTGGGCCGGTAACCAGCAGGTAGCCTAGTGGTTAGAGCGTTGGCCCAGTAACTGAAAGGTTGCTGGATCGAATCCCCAAGCTAACAGGGTAAAAATCTGTCATTCTGCCACTGAGCAAGGCAGTTAACCCACTGTTCCCCGGGTGCCGAAGACGTGGATGTTGATTAAGGCAACCCCCCTCACCTCTGATTCAGAGGGGTTGGGTTAAATGACTCCTGCACCTCTCTGATTCAGAGGGGTTGGGTTAAATGACTCCTGCACCTCTGTGATTCAGAGGGGTTGGGTTAAATGACTCCTGCACCTCTCTGATTCAGAGGGGTTGGGTTAAATGACTCCTGCACCTCTCTGATTCAGAGGGGTTGGGTTAAATGACTCCTGCACCTCTCTGATTCAGAGGGGTTGGGTTAAATGACTCCTGCACCTCTCTGATTCAGAGGGGTTGGGTTAAATGACTCCTGCACCTCTCTGATTCAGAGGGGTTGGGTTAAATGACTCCTGCACCTCTCTGATTCAGAGGGGTTGGGTTAAATGACTCCTGCACCTCTCTGATTCAGAGGGGTTGGGTTAAATGACTCCTGCACCTCTCTGATTCAGAGGGGTTGGGTTAAATGCAGAAGATACATTTCAGTTGTACAACTGACTAGGTATCCCCCTTAATAAGCACGGTGGAAACAGCTCTCTACTTCTCATCTCCAGCTGTTGCTGCTGAGGGGCTATGCGTTCAACCACTCTGCAGACTTTGAGACGGTGCGTATGATGAAGGAGAAGCTGTGCTACGTGGGTTACAACATCCAACAGGAGCAGAAACTGGCTCTGGAGACCACCGTGCTGGTCGAGTCCTACCAGGTCAGTACCACTGTCGAGTCCTACCAGGTCAGTACCACTGTCCTACCAGGTCAGTCCTACCGGGTCAGTACCACTGTCATACCAGGTCAGTACCACTGTCCTACCAGGTCAGTACCACTGTCCTACCAGGTCAGTACCACTGTCCTACCAGGTCAGTCCTACCAGGTCAGTACCACTGTCCTACCAGGTCAGTCCTACCAGGTCAGTACCACTGTCCTACCAGGTCAGTACCACTGTCCTACCAGGTGAGTCCTACCAGGTTAGTACTACTGTCCTACCACTGTCCTACCAGGTCAGTCCTACCAGGTCAGTACCACTGTCCTACCAGGTCAGTACCACTGTCCTACCAGGTCAGTCCTACCAGGTCAGTACCACTGTCCTACCAGGTCAGTACCACTATCCTACCAGGTCAGTCCTACCAGGTCAGTACCACTGTCCTACCAGGTCAGTCCTACCGGGTCAGTACCACTGTCCTACCAGGTCAGTACCACTGTCCTACCAGGTCAGTCCTACGAGGTCAGTACCACTGTCCTACCAGGTCAGTACCACTGTCCTACCAGGTCAGTCCTACCAGGTCAGTACCACTGTCCTACCAGGTCAGTACCACTGTCCTACCGGGTCAGTCCTACCAGGTCAGTACCACTGTCCTACCAGGTCAGTACCACTGTCCTACCAGGTCAGTCCTACCAGGTCAGTACCACTGTTCTACTGGGTCAGTCCTACTGGGTCAGTACCACTGTCCTACCAGGTCAGCTACCAGGTCAGTACCACTGTCCTACCAGGTCAGTCCTACCAGGTCAGTCCTACCAGGTCAGTACCACTGTCCTACCAGGTCAGTCCTACCAGGTCAGTACCACCGTCCTACCGGGTCAGTCCTACCAGGTCAGTCCTACCAGGTCAGTACCACTGTCCTACCGGGTCAGTCCTACCAGGTCAGTCCTACCAGGTCAGTACCACTGTCCTACCAGGTCAGTCCTACCAGGTCAGTACCACTGTCCTACCGGGTCAGTCCTACCAGGTTAGTACTACTGTCCTACCGGGTCAGTCCTACCAGGTTAGTACCACTGTCCTACCAGGTCAGTCCTACCAGGTCAGTACCACTGTGCTACCGGGTCAGTCCTACCAGGTTAATACTACTGTCCTACCAGGTCAGTCCTACCAGGTCAGTCTTACCAGGTCAGTACCACTGTCCTACCAGGTCAGTCCTACCAGGTCAGTACCACTGTCCTACCGGGTCAGTCCTACCAGGTCAGTACCAATGTCCTACCGGGCCAGTCCTACCAGGTCAGTACCACTGTCCTACCGGGCCAGTCCTACCAGGTCAGTACCACTGTTCTACCGGGTCAGTCCTACCAGGTTAGTACTACAGTCCTACCAGGTCAGTCCTACCCGGTCAGTACCACTGTCCTACCAGGTCAGTCCTACCAGGTCAGTAACTAACCTCTGTGCTGGTTGAGTTCTGCACGGTCAGTGTAAATAGACCCTTAGTGACCAAATCACAACTTTTGGACCACATTTTTGGACCCTAAATAACAGACCAGTATAAATAGCGTTTAGCAGCTTTTTTGTTGTTGTCTGTCTGGAGCTTCAGTCTAAAATAACATATTTATGGTGCATAGAACCATAGAACCCCCCCAATGACCCCCAAAATAAGTATTTTATCCCCTCAAAAGTAGCACAAAATGACAGAATATACTACCACACCACACGACTCTGAGCAGCTGATGAGTAACAGAATGTACCACCACACCACACGAGGCTAAACACTGGATTGGTCTTTATATGTTAATGTCAGAGGAACCAGGAAGTGCTGAGCAGCTTCCAGAGAGTGTGTGGGCGGAATATTCCTCCATGATCTTGCTTTTCTTTCATAAGAAGGGAACGCATTAAAAAAACACACACACATCTTAAGTGTGTGTGTAAGACAAGGTGGGTAGTGTGTCTGTGGGGGCGTGTGACATCATATCCTGTGTGGCCACAGGGCGGCGGTGGCTGGGCAGCTCTCTACTTCCTCCCACGGGCTGAGCTGAATAGAGCCTTTACACCCACACACACACACACTACACAAACACACACGCTACAAAGACACACTACACACACACACACACACACACACGCTACAAAGACACACTACACACACACACACACACACGCTACAAAGACACACATACACACACGCTACAAAGACACACTACACACACACACACACACACGCTACAAAGACACACTACACACACACACACACACACGCTACAAAGACACATACACACACGCTACAAAGACACACTACACACACACACACACACACACACACATGCTACAAAGACACACACAATGCATAAAATACAGATGAACATGTTTTACAGTAAATGCACACACACTCACCACCACACGCTACACACACACACACACACACACACACACACACACACACACACACACACACACACTCACCACGTGATCATCAACAAGACACTGTACTACACATTCACCACACGTAAGCCTGAGCAACATATACACAGCACCCTCTGACTACCTCTCCTTCCCTCCAGCTCCCAGACGGCAGGGTGATCAAGGTGGGAGGGGAGCGTTTCGAGGCTCCAGAGGCTTTGTTCCAGCCACATCTCATTAACGTAGAGGGAGTCGGGGTGGCAGAGCTGCTCTTCAACACTATCCATGCAGCAGACATCGACACCAGGTAACTAACACACACACAGACCGACAATACACACAGACACACAGACAGACAGTACACACATACACACACTTTTTTTTATCGTCACCCCTTTTAATCTCCCCCCTCTCTCTCTCTCAGGTCTGAGTTCTATAAACACATAGTGTTGTCGGGTGGTTCCACCATGTATCCAGGTCTTCCATCTCGACTAGAGAGAGAGCTCAAACAGCTCTACCTGGAACGCGTGCTGAAAGGCGACGTGGACAAACTCTCGGTGAGAACAACTCTTTTAAAATATCTTTGTTTTATGTCACTTTTATTCATAAATGTAAGTCAATAACAGATTGTTATTCGCAATGATGACCTGTCTAAGGGACAAGCGGTCCCTAATGGACCTGAAGGGTGGGAGGAAGGATGTATGTTGAAAAGTATTGGGACAGGGCCCACTTCCTCAACATGGTGCAGTGTTGTAGTTACCCCACTAGGTGGAGACAGAAGAAACATCTCTTAAGTAGTCAGCTCATAGTACACAACAGAAGTAGAACATATAATCGCTGCTCTACAAATCACCTTGCATCCTGAATTACTCTGCATTATATGATGAGGTCCAGATTTATCCATCCTGTGCCAAACTTGCCCCCGTCTCCCTCTGTAGAAATTTAAGATCCGCATCGAGGACCCGCCGCGGCGTAAGCACATGGTGTTCCTGGGTGGGGCCGTGCTGGCGGACATCATGAAGGACAAAGATAACTTCTGGCTGACCAGGGAGGAGTACCAGGAGAAAGGTGTCAGGGTGCTGGAGAAACTGGGAGTCACTGTCAGATAAAGACCTCTACAATGTTAAAGACCACACACACACACACACACACACACACACACACACACACACACACACACACACACACACACACACACAATCAAACATATAAATATCCATATATTCACACAAACACTGAAGGGTCATCATAGAGAAGCACTAGAATGGTGTATGTGTAAAACACACAGACACACCCGGTTTCCTCCGCCATGGCAGACTAGATATCTATTCATCCTTCTTCCTCCTCTATACAACAGAATCACGGCATCACCGTAGGGAGTGATGACTCCAGCCCTCCTTCTCTCCTCCTGATGGCCTAGTATAGTTTAGCTCAGGGTTGGTAGGAGAGTCCAGGACACCACTCCTCCAGCCCTCCTCCTCTCCTCCTGTCGTCTGAAGGCCTAGTATAGTTTAGCTCAGGGTTGGTAGGAGAGTTCAGGACACCACTCCTCCAGCCCTCCTCCTCTCCTCCTGTCGTCTGAAGGCCTAGTATAGTTTAGCTCAGGGTTGGTAGTAGAGTCCAGGACACCACTCCTCCAGCCCTCCTCCTCTCCTCCTGTCGTCTGAAGGCCTAGTATAGTTTAGCTCAGGGTTGGTAGGAGAGTTCAGGACACCACTCCTCCAGCCCTCCTCCTCTCCTCCTGTCGTCTGAAGGCCTAGTATAGTTTAGCTCAGGGTTGGTAGGAGAGTTCAGGACACCACTCCTCCAGCCCTCCTCCTCTCCTCCTGTCGTCTGATGGCCTAGTATAGTTTAGCTCAGGGTTGGTAGGAGAGTTCAGGACACCACTCCTCCAGCCCTCCTCCTCTCCTCCTGTCGTCTGATGGCCTAGTATAGTTTAGCTCAGGGTTGGTAGGAGAGTTCAGGACACCACTCCTCCAGCCCTCCTCCTCTCCTCCAGTCGTCTGAAGGCCTAGTATAGTTTAGCTCAGGGTTGGTAGGAGAGTTCAGGACACCACTCCTCCAGCCCTCCTCCTGTCGTCTGAAGGCATAGTATAGTTTAGCTCAGGGTTGGTAGAGTTCACGGTGGATATCAAGTCTCCTGAAGAAAGAAATTCACATTTTCACAACACGGTGAAAGCAATATGGTGGAAAGTTAGTCAAGGACTCTATTTCCACACTATGCTTTTTCTTTCAGACTTTAATCTTAATGCAGACGAGGAGACGAGGAGAACAACGTTAGACTATTGAGACCCACCCCTAGAACAGTTAAACCTCTCGTCTCCTTACCAATCACTTCAAACTTCCCTGTCCTCTTCATAAAGGAGGAGCTAGAAGATGTCCCTAATTGCTGATGCAGGGTCAGATGTTATAAAGGAGGAGCTAGAAGCTGTCCCTAATCGCTGATGCAGGGTCAGATGTTATCGTAAAGGAGGAGCTAGAAGCTGTCCCTAATCGCTGATGCAGGGTCAGATATTATCATAAAGGAGGAGCTAGAAGCTGTCCCTAATCGCTGATGCAGGGTCAGATATTATCATAAAGGAGGAGCTAGAAGCTGTCCCTAATCGCTGATGCAGGGTCAGATGTTATCTCATTTCCTAAATGGTTAAAGGGATGTGTGAGATTTTGGCAATTAAGGCCTTTTTTCTACTTACCCCAGAGTCAGATGAATTTATGGACACCAAAACAGGCTGAAATTTCAGGCAGTCTTTTCAAACAGCTCTGACATTAAAGGGGCATTATCATCACTTTAACAATTTCACAGTATTATTCCAACCTCATAGTGTGGAAATAGGTTATATAAAAAAACAAGTAAATCACTTTTTTTTTGACTGCACTGGTCCTTTAAGGTCAGGGTACGGTTAGTGTTGACTGATCCTGTATCTGTGGTTATTTAGAGGCAACCTACCATCAGCTTTCTAGGACGTCACAATCAGGAGGTATCTCAAACAGGCATTGGCCAGTCCAGTATATACACAAACCATTATTCATTGAGGACTGATCATGTTTTTCTATGGTGTTTTGTATATCATGATTTATTCATTTCTCTTTTTGGGAGAGGGATGTCTTGATTCTTCTGTTGGATGTATACAGATCCTCTTTACCTTAAAACATTATTTTTTTTTTAACATAATTTTTCTTTTTTGTTTTGCACGACCATTTTAAAATGGAGTATATGCCATATGAAAATTCCTCCTTGTTTTTAATGAAGAATTGATGATGATGATGAGGATAGTGAAGATGATTATAAGGGCCATGACCCCTGACCTTAGTGACGGTAGTGGGGTTCAGGAGTGGGGTTGTGTGAGGGTCATGATATAAAAACATGGTTCAATCTGAAAGTTGTACTATTAGGTCAGTTCCAGTCGAGCTGGAATGACGTGGTTATATGCCACATCATCGACTTCACAGTCGGGTATCAGTCGGGTATTGCTACATCTTATGGTAACTGTTTCCCAGACACAGATATGTCCTGGACTAAACATTCTGGATGGAGGTTTTTAATTGGAGTACATTATGAATCCAGTACCAGGTTGAATCTGTCCGGTTAACTGGATCTAGATCTGGATCTAGATGTGGTTAGCTGATATGTTAAACACGTTGAGGTCTGGCAGGCCACTGAAGCGTAATCAGCTTGGAACATGTCTGAGACGTAGTAAAAAGCTGGTATTTAAGTTCACTAGTCCGGCTCTCACCACCACAACATGATGTATATTGGAGGCACTTCTCCCCCCCCCCCCCCCCCCCCGAGCCTAATATAATATGTGTTTTCATAAATGTTCTATCCAGTGCCAAGAGCAGTGGTTGTTATCTGGAGCTTTCATGTTTTTATTTGACGTTTCTGTCCTGTCTTTTTTTTGTTTTTATTTTCTTATTGTTCATAGTGTAACTGCCTAACGTCGCTGATTTAAATAAAGTAAATTGATTTATAATTAAGTTCTTGTGTGTCTCTTTCTTCTGAAGGACAAAACAGACCGAATGGTTAACAGCAGAGGGTGACCTTTCCTATCTCCTCTGACCACAGAACATCTGACATCATTTTGTTCGTTCTCCAAAGGAGAGCGAGACGCATCATCTCTATTATGAAAAAGAAGCCACTTAAGACTTGAGGTGGACCCAGAGATCTCAAAATGGTGTCCGAAGTAGAATGGGACAGGAGAGACAGCAGCATTATAACTTCCGTCACATATGGGTTTGTAGGTCACCGCCGTGGTAATTACAACACACACACCGGACCCAGGAGGGCGAGCTGCCGGAGGAAGGAAGGAAGCAATTTCTAGTCTATAAACAAAGTAGCACTTAGGGGAAAAAGACTAAAGGGAGAGAAGAGAGGAGGGACTAAATAGGAGGGCCGTGTTCTCGAGGATCAAAACCCTAATGTGACTGACTGATCTACAAATAATAATGGGTAGATATTTATGATGCAAGGTTCTGTGTAGATCAGTCAGACTGTAATGTTGAACAAGCCTGACGAAATGTAAACGTGGTTAAACTAACCGGTTACACCACCAGAGGAAAAGGCTTTATCTTCTGGTCTCAAATACAGATCTCACACCTCCTGACTGACACTACTGGGTTGTGTTCATTGGGCATCATATGGAAGAAAACAGATCGAAAACAGCCTGAAGTTGTCCAATATTAAACGTTTTTGTTTTTCGTATTCTGTTGTGTGATGTTTTGCTATGATGTGCCATAATGAACATGACCACGATCTCAGTCCCCCTGACTCTCCTCTCTGTTGACCTTTCTCTCTTGTCCGGGTACTGTTCAGTAGGCACGAAACTGAAGAAAACCCAACAGGCTACTCTCGGTGTGAATAGGTTTTCAGGACAATGATTTGGCTCAATTTGAGACGAGGGTTTAAAGTCCCAAAGCTATCTCCATTGGGCGCGTTCAATGCAGATCACTTTTGTCACGTGCCTTTCAAAGTTATGGGGATAAACATTGTCCCACTTGCGCCTACATGTCGACCGCATTAAGTTTCTGCAGTTGCTCTTCACCAACTTCATCCTGCAGCCATCGCCTGCCTGCATGCTGGGAGGCTCTAATGTCAACCAATCATTACGGTGTTTTTGTGTGACCCACTCGAATGTGACCAAAGACATGACAAACACTTCCCTTGAACCAACCATATTTCAGAGAGACTTAGTTTGATGTGGGCTTGGGACAGGCAGGTTCTGCCCATGTTACTTTGATGTGGGCTTGGGACAGGCAGGTTCTGCCCATGTTACATTGATGTGGGCTTGGGACAGGCAGGTTCTGCCCATGTTACATTGATGTGGGCTTGGGACAGGCAGGTTCTGCCCATGTTACATTGATGTGGGCTTGGGACAGGCAGGTTCTACCCATGTTACATTGATGTGGGCTTGGGACAGGCAGGTTCTGCCCATGTTACTTTGATGTGGGCTTGGGACAGACAGGTTCTGCCCATGTTACATTGATGTGGGCTTGGGACAGGCAGGTTCTGCCCATGTTACTTTGATGTGGGCTTGGGACAGGCAGGTTCTGCCCATGTTACATTGATGTGGGCTTGGGACAGGCAGGTTCTGCCCATGTTACATTGATGTGGGCTTGGGACAGGCAGGTTCTGCCCATGTTACATTGATGTGGGCTTGGGACAGGCAGGTTCTACCCATGTTACATTGATGTGGGCTTGGGACAGGCAGGTTCTGCCCATGTTACTTTGATGTGGGCTTGGGACAGACAGGTTCTGCCCATGTTACATTGATGTGGGCTTGGGACAGGCAGGTTCTGCCCATGTTACTTTGATGTGGGCTTGGGACAGGCAGGTTCTGCCCATGTTACATTGATGTGGGCTTGGGACAGGCAGGTTCTGCCCATGTTACATTAATGAGGGAGAAACACTTTGCATGCTGAAGTGTACAGAAGAAAACGTTTGGTTTTATTTAGCCGGTTTCCCCAGTAGTCCCACTGTAGTACATCCCAGACATCATGACATCATGACAGCAGGGTGGTTTCACTGGTTCCTCTCCTTTTATTGGAGGTAGAAAGTAAAGGCACGACTGATTCATTTGTCACACACCAGGCAGACCGCCCCTCTGTGGTGACTATACAGTCACACCAGGCAGACCGCCCCTCTGTGGTGACTATACAGTCACACCAGGCAGACCGCCCCTCTGTGGTGACTATACAGTCACACCAGGCAGACCGCCCCTCTGTGGTGACTATACAGTCACACCAGGCAGACCGCCCCTCTGTGGTGACTATACAGTCACACCAGGCAGACCGCCCCTCTGTGGTGACTATACAGTCACACCAGGCAGACCGCCCCTCTGTGGTGACTATACAGTCACACCAGGCAGACCGCCCCTCTGTGGTGACTATACAGTCACACCAGGCAGACCGCCCCTCTGTGGTGACTATACAGTCACACCAGGCAGACCGCCCCTCTGTTGTGGCTATACAGTCACACCAGGCAGACCGCCCCTCTGTGGTGACTATACAGTCACACCAGTCAGACCGCCCCTCTGTGGTGACTATACAGTCACACCAGGCAGACCGCCCCTCTGTGGTGACTATACAGTCACACCAGGCAGACCGCCCCTCTGTGGTGACTATACAGTCACACCAGGCAGACCGGACCTCTGTGGTGACTATACAGTCACACCAGGCAGACCGCCCCTCTGTGGTGACTATACAGTCACACCAGGCAGACCGCCCCTCTGTGGTGACTATACAGTCACACCAGGCAGACCGCCCCTCTGTGGTGACTATACAGTCACACCAGGCAGACCGCCCCTCTGTGGTGACTATACAGTCACACCAGGCAGACCGCCCCTCTGTGGTGACTATACAGTCACACCAGGCAGACCGGACCTCTGTGGTGACTATACAGTCACACCAGGCAGACCGCCCCTCTGTGGTGACTATACAGTCACACCAGGCAGACCGGACCTCTGTGGTGACTATACAGTCACACCAGGCAGTCCGCCCCTCTGTGGTGACTATACAGTCACACCAGGCAGACCGCCCCTCTGTGGTGACTATACAGTCACACCAGGCAGACCGCCCCTCTGTGGTGACTATACAGTCACACCAGGCAGACCGCCCCTCTGTGGTGACTATACAGTCACACCAGGCAGACCGGACCTCTGTGGTGACTATACAGTCACACCAGGCAGACCGCCCCTCTGTGGTGACTATACAGTCACACCAGGCAGACCGCCCCTCTGTGGTGACTATACAGTCACACCAGGCAGACCGCCCCTCTGTGGTGACTAGGTCCTTCTCAGGTCCTTCTCAAAGCAGGAGCTACATCCATCATTAATGTTAACAATAATAATACTAAGAAATGTACAACATTCATACAGTGTACAAAACATTAAGAACACCTTCCTAATATTGAGTTGCAGAACAGCCTCAATTTGTCGGGGCATGGACTCCACAAGGTGTATCCAGAATGATCCACCATCCAAAGGACATCCAGCCAACTTCACACAACTGTGGGACGCATTGGGGTCAACATGGGCCAGCATCCCTGTGGAACACTTTCGACACCTTGTAGAGTCCATGTCCTGATGAATTGAGGCTGTTCTGAGGGCAAAAGAGGTGCAACTCAATATTAGGAAGGTGTTCCTAATGTTTTGTACACTGTGTGTGTGTGTATATATATTTTTTCCCCCCAGATGTAAAAATACTTAGCGTAAAAAAAGAAGAATCTAATCATTACAAGGGTGGATTAATTCATTACAATTTCTTTTTTAAAATAGATTTATAAGGAGATAGATGAATGCTATGCTTTCAGGCAATGAAAGCATGTGCTGAATGGTACACACGGCTGTGGGACTGTTTTACCAGAACGGCTGTGGGACTGTTTTACCAGAACGGCTGTGGGACTGTTTTACCAGAACGGCTGTGGGACTGTTTTACCAGAACGGCTGTGGGACTGTTTTACCAGAACGGCTGTGGGACTGTTTTACCAGACACACAGAGACAGACGGCAGCTTTTGGTTCAGCTTTCACCACAGAGTGAAGGTGAACAGACACACAACTCTTAACCCAGGACTGATGAAATACTTCAGGAGCGGAGAAGACTAACCTCGTCCCCAGACTTTCTGTATTGGACCCAGGACTGATGAAATACTTCAGGAGCGGAGAAGACTAACCTCGTCCCCAGACTTTCTGTATTGGACCCAGGACTGATGAAATACTTCAGGAGTGGAGAGGACTAACCTCGTCCCCAGACTTTCTGTATTGGACCCAGGACTGATGAAATACTTCAGGAGTGGAGAGGACTAACCTCGTCCCCAGACTTTCTGTATTGGACCCAGGACTGATGAAATACTTCAGGAGCGGAGAAGACTAACCTCCTCCCCAGACTTTCTGTATTGGACCCAGGACTGATGAAATACTTCAGGAGCGGAGAAGACTAACCTCCTCCCCAGACTTTCTGTATTGGACCCAGGACTGATGAAATACTTCAGGAGCGGAGAAGACTAACCTCCTCCCCAGACTTTCTGTATTGGACCCAGGACGGATGAAATACTTCAGGAGCGGAGAAGACTAACCTCCTCCCCAGACTTTCTGTATTGGACCCAGGACTGATGAAATACTTCAGGAGCGGAGAAGACTAACCTCCTCCCCAGACTTTCTGTATTGGACCCAGGACTGATGAAATACTTCAGGAGCGGAGAAGACTAACCTCCTCCCCAGACTTTCTGTATTGGACCCAGGACTGATGAAATACTTCAGGAGCGGAGAAGACTAACCTCCTCCCCAGACTTTCTGTATTGGACCCAGGACTGATTAAATACTTCAGGAGCGGAGAAGACTAACCTCCTCCCCAGACTTTCTGTATTGGACCCAGGACTGATGAAATACTTCAGGAGCGGAGAAGACTAACCTCCTCCCCAGACTTTCTGTATTGGACCCAGGACTGATGAAATACTTCAGGAGCGGAGAAGACTAACCTCGTCCCCAGACTTTCTGTATTGGACCCAGGACTGATGAAATACTTCAGGAGCGGAGAAGACTAACCTCGTCCCCAGACTTTCTGTATTGGACCCAGGACTGATGAAATACTTCAGGAGCGGAGAAGACTAACCTCGTCCCCAGACTTTCTGTATTGGACCCAGGACTGATGAAATACTTCAGGAGTGGAGAAGACTAACCTCATCCCCAGACTTTCTGTATTGGACCCAGGACTGATGAAATACTTCAGGAGCGGAGAAGACTAACCTCGTCCCCAGACTTTCTGTATTGGCTAACGAAGTTTGACGCGATGGTACAACAGACTCTTGGCATTTTGGGCGGAAGTGTATGGGAACGATATTACACACAGACTGACAACACATCCCATAGAATTAGATTATTAACTTTATAATATGCTCATATAAGCTCATAGCAAGTTGAAGGCATTATACTGGTCGGTGTTACCCATGATGAAGGAGTACTATATTTCTGGAGTGGAGTAGTGACAGTCATCCCATAGAAAGTGAATGAACATATAGTGCCTGTAACACTTTTATAAAGGTGCATACATGCTTATAACAAGTTATAAGGCATTATACCAGTTGGCTTTTACGTAACGTGTTACCAAACAACCCCATTAGAAGCTTTCAGACAACAGCAGACGGGTGAAATGACATTCTACAGCAAGATGGAAGCTTTCAGACAACAACAGATGGGTGAAATGACATTCTACAGCAAGATGGAAGCTTTCAGACAACAACAGATGGGTGAAATGACATTCTACAGCAAGATGGAAGCTTTCAGACAACAACAGATGGGTGAAATGACATTCTACAGCAAGATGGAAGCTTTCAGACAACAACAGATGGGTGAAATGACATTCTACAGCAAGATGGAAGCTTTCAGACAACAACAGATGGGTGAAATGACATTCTACAGCAACATGACTTCTGTTGAGTAACATGGTATGGAACAACACATTCATTCAAACATTTAGGTTTGATTGGAGCATTGAAATTGCATACATGACAATGCACCATTATATTCTATGGATTCTGAACATTATATTTCTATGGAACAAACGGACATGTTAGTTGACAGGGTTGTATTCATTAGGGCATGCAACTGAAAACGTTTTTAAAAACGGAAAAAACGCTAATGAGTGTTTGTTATTGGAGTCCAGGTAGTCTCTTCCCGTTGCAGTCTGTTGTTCCTCCGTTCGGGGCCTAATGAATACTTCTACCTTGTGTAGAATAGACTGGCCTCTGGGACAGAATCATGTCCACTCATCTCTTTTCTAATCAGAAACATTTTGTCAGAACATCGCCCGCTCTTAAACGGACCCCAGTCCTCTTATAATTAGTGTTGGGCTTTAACATTGTGGATGGAGTGTTGGGAGTGGATAGCTGCAGTGTCAATCATACGAGAAAAGGTGTGTGACAAGTGAGAAAGGGGCGGGACAAAGGTGAAACTGTTTCTTATAGGTCCTCAGTGAGAATACACGATGCTGATAAGCTAATAATAATAATAATAATCTATCATTGACTCATTCTCTCAAAAGAAAAGTCCTATTGAGTTTGAGTTCCTTTCTCATATATTAGAAACATATACAGTTGATTTCCTGCAGGTACATTTCAACTTTAAAATTGTATAAAATGTTAGTAACACCCATGTCTCAAAGTAGTGCTTCCCAAACATCTACGATTGTCAGACGTTTTCAAACCTCGAGCGGTGAGATAAATCCCAAATGGACCCACCTCAGATTTGACATAATCTTTTAAAAGGCAGATGCATCCCAAATGGCAGCCTATTCAGTTTATAGTGCACTCCTTTTGACCAGGGCCCTAATATAGTGCACTCCTTTTGACCAGGGCCCTAATATAGTGCACTCCTTTTGACCAGGGCCCTATGAGAATAGCGTGCCATTTGGGACTCATTCTAAATGTGTTCCTGGCTTTAGAGAAGGTATCTAGGCACTGTCTATCTATTTCCTACCAACTGGCATGTCTGTCTGTCCACCCTGCCGCCCTGTGGTATCTAGACACTATCTCCTACCAACTGGCATGTCTGTCTGTCCACCCTGCCGCCCTGTGGTATCTAGACACTATCTCCTACCAACTGGCATGTCTGTCTGTCCACCCTGCCGCCCTGTGGCTGGTGGGGCAATTCAGAGAGAAAATAAATACAATTAAAAATGATCTTTGGATTCAAAACGTCAAAACTCGATGTGTCCCTGTTGATTCTCACTGGAGAGCTTAAAGTTGAACCTCTGTGTAGAAGGCTATACACCAACTTCCTGGACACAAATGAAAGATAGTGCTGGCCTAAGAAGCTATTTCAATATGGATTCTCCATTGAGTATGCTTTTAAGTCCAGGACTAGACTTAATCTGTGGGAAGGTTTCCTGGTTGATTGTAGGGTCCAACTCAAACCTTATAAATGCTGATACTGCAGTTTATGTAAAGATGGTGTAAATGAAATGTACTGGTGTAGTAAAGAGGTTACATTTGTTACTAACACCAAAGAAGGCTTTAGTCACATACACACACACACACACACACACACACACACACACACACACACACACACACACACACACACACACACACACACACACACACACACACATATGCGCACATACATACACGGACGAGTGCACACACACACATGTACGCGCGCAAATACACACACACACACACACACACACACATATACGCACGCAAATACACACACACACACACACACTACTACAGCAGCTTTAGGCTTATCTCCTAGTTGTTGCTCTGTTTTAAGGACTTGGGGCAGAAGGCCAGTTTAGTTTAGAGGGGGCTGGGATCGGCCCTGGCGGCATATAACAAGACCTGGGTTCAAATACTATTTGAAATAATTTCAAAGACTTAAAACTGTGCTTGATTGATCTTGCCTGGATTAATGAACCAATAGGAGTCTAAACACTGCAAACCCCGCCCACCTGGCACACCAGGCCGGCTGGAACAAACACTGAAATGATTTTATAAAATGTCAAATACTATATGAACCCAGGTCTAATATCAAACAGGCTCTCCTAGCAAACAACCACACAGGACAACAACATACGCAAACTAAACAATTCAAGTTGTTCAACACCAAGTCGGTGTAAAAAGTAGAAAGTACCTGGTTGTATGTGATACATGACATATTAGTCAGCTATAAAAAAAAGAGTCTCTCCTCAACCAGGAATGGAGGGAAGCAAGACATGTGGAAAAGAGGAGAGAGAGAACGACAGTACACAAGAAGGAGCTTATCAATCTTTAAGCCATTTCAAAATGGCAGGCCACAACACGCCAACGTTTCGGCTGTATATACACGTCCGCCTGTAGAGTAACAAAAACCACAAAACCAAAAATGGGGCATAGGACCGCTCTTCTTCGTCCCCTCCCCCTCCTCCCCCTCCCCCCACCATGTGTTTTTTGGGGTTGTGTAAGTTTATGTCATTGAGGCTTCATGCCTGCCCCCGCAGCACCCGCACGCCAACCCCGGCCCGGTGGCAGGCGTGAAGGGGCGGGTACAGACAGAGACACGGCGCCACTAGGGACAACCCCAGCAGAGCTGCCCAGGCGCGTGCCCAGGCCTCCCTTCGCCACCCCCCTCACAGGAGCAGGGGTCCGAATAATCCCCTCTGGGTCAGACATGCAGTGGTACAGCAGTGTGTCGGCCAGCCACATGCAGCTGACCCGCCGGACGCACGCCCTGATCGGGTCTGGTGCATCCTGGCAGCGCCCCCGTCGGTTGATACCGCGGTAGAACGTTTCACCACAGTACTGGCACAGCAGGCGCTCGCCAACCCCGCCCTCCTCAGACTTCTTGTCCTGTCCATCAGACGAGGCAGGGAGGAGTGGCTGGGGCTGGGTAGAGACCACGCCCCCACCGAAGCCCTGCTCCCCTGGACGGCGGTGTTGCGAACCCAAGCCGGCGTAGTGGTGCCTCTTGGGTAAAGGTCTGAAGGTAGGTTTGGGGTCGGAGGAATCTAACGGTGTGGATACCTGGGGATAACTATAGTGGTGTTTGTGGGGCTCGCTCTTAGCGAAGTGGACATAGGACTCAGAGTCGTCCGGGCGGGGCGGATGTATTTGTGACGCGCGGTGGCGTGTCGGTAGTCCTCATAGCCCGTGAGCCAGGAGCGTTCTAGTTGGTCCATACGGAGTTCCGAGCGGGAGGAGGATTCCGAGGGGAGCTCCCAGGAACGTTCTAGAGGGTTGATCCTGACGATCTCCTCGTCGTCCTGGAAGGTGACGTGGCGAGGGATGTGGGGCAGAGGCTAGAGAGAGGAGAGAGAGAGAGAGAGAGAGAGAGGGGAGAGAGAGAGAGGAAGAGAGAGAGAGAGAGAGAGAGAGAGAGAGGGGAGAGAGAGAGAGGAGAGAGGAGAGAGAGAGAGAGAGGGGAGAGAGAGAGAGGAGAGAGAGAGAGAGGAGAGAGAGAGGGGAGAGAGAG